>NW_009259801.1:0-10947 GCF_000687185.1 Egretta garzetta
CTTCTCTGGGAGTTATGCGCAGACCATCCCTATGCCTTCTGTGAGACACCAGGCAGCACAGAACATGGGGGTTAGCGAGTAACGATTTCCACTCACTGCTCTTTGCTTCTTACTCCTTTCCACCACGCTCCTCACCTCTTCCTGCCCCAGCACAGGCTGCAGTACCTCAGTGTCCCTCACCCAGCTTGGGCCGGTCCCCTGTGGGCCTCAGTCCCTCAGGGACACCCTAACCTCCGGGTTGGATGTCCCCCAGCCACAATCCCTCACAGTATTCCTTTCCTGAGGCAAGTCACCTTCAGGCCACAGGCCCCTCAGAGGGAGACCCCTCCTCTGGCATAGAGCACACCCCAAAACCCCCCTCCAATCACCCAAACCCACAAATTTTCACACACCTCCTCCTTGTAGCAGTTACTACCCTTTCTTATGTATGCCTGAGCAGCAGCACCATGCACTCCTGTAAAGTTTTGGAGTGAGAAGAGGTGGCTGGAACCAGCTATGACTGGCACAGGGCAGTTCATGGCCTCCTCCCCCACCAGGCACTCTTGCAGCTCCCTGCTACCAAACTACTGCCTCTTATGCCCAAGACACTTTCATACAATCCAGTGTGATATCTTTCACATGTAATATAATATTCTTTTGTACATTCAGTAAAACAAATAAATAAGTTCTATTACTTACCAGGGAAGGAACAAGAAATTCCAGAATCAGCAACTAGCTCCAGGATGGCTTCTTTAGAGCTGCTAGGGTCCCAGTGCTCTCACAATTAATAAAATACTGAGGTCAGAGGCAGCAGCAAGCACCACAGCAACCTCTGAAATGATACTGCAGGGCTTCTGCAGGTGGAGCTCCTTTCAGTGATTACACTGGGGTGGTCACCAGGTGTGTGGAGCAACCTCCCACCCATGAATGGTGTGGTCTGCAATGGTAGGCAATGGTTAAGCACAAGGAGAAGCTTGTCTTGCTGTACCAAAATGCTGTATGGATGTGACGACATCACTCTAAAGAGGTTAAGGTAGATGTAACAACTTGTGTAGCCGTTATTGTTTAAATGACAGCAACAGATAATTGGGTGCCTGTATTGGGTGGCTGTGGGAAGGTTTTGGTGGTGGGGAGCTGCATGGAAGCTTCTGTGAGGTGAGCTTGGGGGCTGCCTCGAGGTGGGCACAGTTGGTTCCACAATGGACCCACAACAGGACAGTGCTGAGTGTTAGCAAAGGCGGTGGTGTCTCTGGGAAAAGGGCAGAAAATGCTGCACAGGCAGAGGAGGAGGGAAAACACTGAGGAATCACAGAAGGAACCAAGGTCAGGGAAGGTAGAAGAGGTGCTCTGTGGTGGAGCAGATATTCCCCTGCAGCCTATGGAAGAGCTCATGCTGGAGCAGATGGGTATTTTCCGAAGGAACTGCTGCCCATGGAGAGCCTGTGCTGAAGCAGATCTTTGCCTACAAGACTGCAACCCGGGGATAGTCCATGCTGGAGTAGGAGAAAAGTGTGAGGTGACAAGAGGAGCTGTTATGGACTGACTGTCACCCTCCCTTTCCCTCTTTGTTCCCTGGAGGGGAGCTGGAGTGTAGTTGAGCTTCGGAGAGAGGAGACGAAAGGCGATGGTTTAATATTTGGTTTTGTTTCTCACAATCCAAATCTAATTTGCTGGCAACAAATTAACTTTCCCCAAGCTGAGCCTGTTTTGCCCACGAATGTAAGTGGTAAGTGATGTCCCTCTGTTTTATCTCAACCCATGAGCTTTCTCATCTTATTTTCTCCCCTGTCCTGCTGAGGAGGGGGGCACAAGTGAGCAGCTGGGGGGAAGTTGGCCCTTAACCGCAGTTAACTCACCACAAGAGGACTTGTGATAGCTGCAACAAGAGGAGTCCATAACAGGAGAACTAGTTAAAAAAAAATAAATAAAGGAAGATTTTAAGAACACAAAGCACAGTGCTAAGCTGATGATTTGTTGTCCAGTAGACAGAGAAAATGTTCCTTGCATGAATGAAGTAGCTATTTGTATTTAAATCTATAAAGCACATCTATTTTATGCAATACTAAATATAACAAAACATTACAGCTAATCTGTTCAATTTATAACACCTAGATAGCTTTTCGTGCTTCTGTTGTCTGGACTATTAAAACATGTAACTATAATAAAATAATATCTATGGGGGTTAATTTTCAAAACAGCAATACCATTGCATCACAATTTGAGAGCAGAAAACATTGAAATTACATGATATTTAAATGCCATCTCCTCAGAAATTAAATTTGATTTTATTAATAAATAAGAGGGGCAAAATCAAACAGACCAAAAATGTTTGCTTAGAATTCTCTGCAGGGAGCAGATGTATAATGTGAGAGAAAATGTGGGACTAATGCAGGACTTGGAAAATATGAGTTATGAGTCCTTTCTGTAATTCTGTGGCAGTCCTATAGGTCTGATTAATTCTTGTAACTGAGGATCATAAAAGAGGGACCTATTCACTCAGGGCACCTCTGCTCTCAGCCAGTAAGGACAAGCACCTCAGCTTCCTCCAGGTGGCATGTCAATGCCACGGGCACAAGTGACAAGGTTAATGTTGGGGGGGCTGCAGTGGTGCTCTGTGTGGGAGGGAGCCATGATCTGCCTTGTGCTGGTCACAACAATTGCTGAGGCAGGAACATCCCTGGTGGACAGCAGCCATGGGTGACCCATGCAGGGACAGGCCCTGAGGGGCTGCAGACATGGGTGTCACCCGCTGGGGCATGGACACTAATGAACAACAGGAAAACCAGTAGGCAGTGCATAGCAGAAAACTAGTAAGTGGCAAAGAGTTGGCTCAAAGAGAGGGTCATGCATGTCCTCTGCCTCGTGTGTCACTCACCTCACTGGAGGAATTTGGGCAGACTGAGTGTAACTTGCAGCAAAACTAAGGAAATCTGAAATTCAGGAGTTGCTAGGATAGGTGTCCATCTTAGTTTTTCTTTAAAAGTATGTGCCCTTCTTTTTTTCAATACTGGAATCAGCTATCAGATGTTTTTGTTGATTAGCAATAAATTAAGTAAAAATCCATGACTCGAGACTCTTCTACCTGCAGCAGTAATCCCCCAAAGAGGCCTGGATTAGTTCATTTTCTGCCAGTGCTGCACAGTAAAAAGAAGTGGGGAAAGCATGTGAAAACTGAGGCAGATGTGAAGTCCCTCAGGAACAGACTTCTACATAAAATCACCAGTGTCCATACTTCATAATCTGTTTAAGGAAGGGTAGAGAGAATCCGATTCCACTGGCTCAGCCTTTCCTCCACAGAGACCAACAGAGCAATTTAATGTCTTCCATTACTTCCCTAGAAAATTACTGGAACCAGGTGATTTTGTCCTGTAAAGAACATGCAAGTGTGCTGAAAACTATAGGGTTTTTTGCCCAGCACCCAGAATTGCAAGTTGTTTCAGCATCTTATTTGGGGTGGGGGAAGAGAAGAGAATGGAAGCCAGGACAGAGGGCAATGAGTCAGGAAACAAGACTCAAATCATCAGGTGGCAGGGACTCCTCTACTGGAAGGAGTCCTAATGTTTTATTGATATAAAGAAAAATACTGGTTTACTGGCCTTTCCCACAAACCTTATAGACAAAAAGACTGTCTCAGTCCACCCATAAAGAAGAGCATGTTGTGCTCAGCAGTCTGTGGTCATCTAAAAGTCTTTACAGAAAAGACTCTTGACCCCTGCTGCTTTGCAGAATACTTAGCAAGGAGCCACAAGTAGGCTGCCGGCATCCTGAAACAAAATACTGTCTGAAAGACAGACAGTGCTGAAAGAAATCTTTTTCTCATCTTCCAAATTACTCTGCCCCTGTCAACACTTGTCCTTAGCCAAGAAAGAATCCAGCCCAGTTTTTTGTCCAATCTGGGTCAAAATTGGAATGAGGGTTGTCTGCCCAAGGACTGAGGCAGCTGGCCTGGTGAAAGCAATAAGGGGGACTGACCATCATGAGCACACTCCTTAGCTATTTGTCCCTGGACCCCATGCTTTGCTAATAATTGTCTCTAAGCAACAAGCTCTGGGCTCCATCAGACCTTGATCTCTGCTGGAGTTGGCTTTGGAGAATGGTCCAAAGCTGGTTTTGAAAAGTCTTTCTCAGACATATGTCTGTGCTGAATACGTGAATCGTGCCAAAATACTGCATTTCCTTGAACTCCTCTGATTACAGACAGGAGGGATGGGTTCTTCTGTAAAGCTGGTTTTGAAAAGTCTTTCTCAGACATAAGTCTGTGCTGAATACGTGAATCATGTCAAAATACTGCATTTCCTTGAACTCTGATTACAGACAGGAGGGATGGGTTCTTCTGAGACTGTAAGACAGCTCTCATTTTATAAAAGCTTGAAGTAATTTGGTTTGGAGGTTTAGGAAAAATCATTCAGCCTCTCCCTTGTAGCTGCTCAAATGACTCTACAGGGTTTGTGAGAGGGTAGATTAGAATTGACCAATGTTGGGTTATTTGTTTACCCAACCCAGTTGTATGAGGAAGACAAGGAAAGAGCAGAGCAAACCTTGGCTTCCCCCACATCTATTGTTCTTTCATGTAATATGGTTTGATATATTATGTATTCCTGAAACCTCTACACATATTTTTGTGTGTTATTTCTGAGACCACCTAAGAGGAAAAGAAATGTCTAGCAAGCCAATTTGTACTTTGTAGTTAGTTAGCAGTGTTAGAAATGGGGTACCAAGTTGAAGGCAGGGCCAGAAAGGTGAGGAAAGTGCTCTCACTGGAAGTCAAAGAGTTTTAGAGGTCCTATGGCTGAGCTATTTGTTGAATACACATTCCTATTCCCACAAAATAAATCCTGTTAGGAAGTCTGCTTTGTTCCATCTGGATGTGCCCTTTGTTATTAGAAAACGCACCCTGGACTCCTCCAGTCATGGATGAAAACCATACACAAATATGGCTGGAGCAACAATGATTATTTTTCCTTCCCCAAACAGTCATAATCATCCATGGACATGGAAGCTGCTGATTCATATTTCAGGGAGTGCCAGCAGAAGATGCTTTCTTGAAACACCCAGTACAACCCTCCACATTCAGCAACAGAAAGGAAGTCCTATGTAATTTTTGTCACAGAAACTTTCTTTAACCATTGTCATTACTATCTTTCTATTTATTTAATTGCTAGTTTTTGCATTGATTATTGAACTTCGGTGATTTTTTTTCTGTACTAAGAAACTAAGCAAGTACACAGACAGCAAGATTACTAATTACGACGGTCTGATCCAAAACCCACTTCAGTGAAGAGACACCTGAATCTCTCCTCTCTTTCCCATCAGATGACACATCATTCCTTCTTTCACCTTCCTCTCACTTTGAATAGATTCTGGGCAATGTGAAAATCATATTTTTTTAGTTTGAATCTCTGTTCTTTGAACCTTTTTTTTTTCTTTGAAACTTTGTTTTTACAAGATAGAATACAAACAAATAATAAAAGGAAAGTGGAATACAAGACAGAAGTTGTAAGAACAAAGCATCCAAATAATCTTTCATTCCCTTTTTTTTTTTTTTTTTTTTTAACTAAACTAAGACAGGAGAATGGCAGAAGGCCCTGAAATACAAAGATACATAGGTTATGACTCTGTGCGTGCAAGTGTGTGTCAAAGAGTTTGGAGTGTCATTTAGAAATACATTTGAAAAAGTTCTCCAAATCAGGACTAGATTCAGAAGCATAATATTACCTTATTGACATTTCTAGGTAGACACAGGAAGCAAGGTGCTAAGAAATCTGCAGGTTTTGTTCTTTTTCCTGTTTTCAAGAAAATGCTAAAGCCAAATTTTCAATTTTCAGAATTCGGGTCAGTACAAAAAGATATTCATTTCTGTTTCTGCTTACACGAAATAATGCAAAATCACAGTCTTTCTACCTTTTATCTGTGAGTGTAAAACACAGAGCTGATGCTATTGTATTGTAAAGATGCTGTAAAGTATGAAACAAAACAGGTGACTATTTAGGCTCTAGTTTTGAGAAAACATACACATAGAACAGTTCTTAATGATTCAGTATGGGTATTGAAGTTGATCTCACCTATGTTATTCAAGGCACTGAACTCAAGAGCTTTGTTAGCTTCTTGGTATAGGAATGTTTTCCTCCTGTGGTCTGGTACAGAACCTAATCTAGACTCTTTTGATTGTTACCTCCTGATATTCTGTGCCTTCTGTTTATATTTTTTATTCCCTTTACTATCAGCTCCTCATTGTCTTAGACAGGAAGTTAATTGAGGCAGAAACTTCCAGGCCTGGGATAAGCTAGCCATGGCTGGGACTCTTCTATGTAATTGAAATAAAAATGGAAATGAGTCACAGTAACAAAAATAGATCAACCACATTAACCTCATTTTTTATCTTCACTGTGGTCTTCCCAGTCTCTTCCCAGAACATAAAATTCCTGTATTAGCAGTGTTTACAATTCTGGTTTGTGGTTTTCCTCTCATCACATATTATTTGGCAGGTTTTATTTTTTTCTTTGGAGAATGGCAACATTGCAGAGACTGTGGACTATTTAGTTGAATTGCGCTAGGTAGTATAGCAGACAGTCAGAATTCTGTTAAACTGACAGTTTTGAAACAACGAAAGAAATAAACTTTGTGACAAATACAGATCCAATAAATAGAACTGAAGTTCCATTAAAATTTCATTAGTCTATTCAGCCATACTCTTCACACTCCATTCCTTCTCTTTGTGGGCTAAATCAGATGTTAATGCACATATATTTTTGACAGATTTTGATAACTTTGCTGCTTTTTAGAGATTAAATCTGACAAGCTAGCAGACCCATTCTATGGCTGGGAATATGGAGATGGCAATAACAGGAATTATTTTAGGCAGGGGAAGCTGCGTTAATAATGAAGAGCAGTTTTCAAATAAAGCAGAAATTAGTGAAGTGCATTAAGAAATTCTTTAAAGTCTCAAAGCATTGCCTCTTTTCCATTTCAATAAAATCATAGTAAATTTCTTATGAAGAGCTTAATGACAGAACCATTTGCTGTTGCAGAGCCTGTAAAGAAAAATGACTTAATGAACATGAAGACATAACAAAAAGTTGCAACACTAGCTGTTAATATAAAAACCTGTTTTTCCCAGGCTAGGGAACATAAGTTTTGTTTACTAACATTAGAATTTATAAACTCTTACACAACCTTATTACAAATAAATAATTACATTGAAGAACAATTCCATTAATTTTCTGAAACAAGGTTGCAAAACTGAGTGCAAAAAAAGCTAGGGAATATTAGCATTAACATACTCACAAGTTTTGCTCCCATATTTTTCCTAGAGCTGTTTTCCACTAAGTAAACTGAATAAAAATTGCGTTGTGTGGAGAAACACTTAATTCCCTCAGGAGCAGTCAGCAGGGCTAGAAGCTTTACCTCCACTGTATAGACCCATGTGCCTAGGGTCTTCATTGAGCCTTGAAGGAGCATTGCCTAGAGCATGCTGTATCTTATCTCAAGCCTGAACCTTCAGACTGGTCCCTGATACAGGATTGCCTCTTTCCCATGAGCAACTGCTCATTTTATGTTCACTCTTTACCATGAATAACCACGTCTTTGGAAACTTGTTAGTCATTTAGCTTCTCCTTTCCTTCAGATGCCCCACCCAGGGCCCCAAACACTAAAAGTGTCATCCTCCTTTTTCCTTCACACATCCCATAATCTAGTTTCCAGTCACTTTGCTCAGTTGGCTGCTTCTGACTCTTACATCGGCTTTTAAGTGCTTATACTTCATACAGCCTTAATTCATAATCAGCCTCTACTGTTTCTTTCTGGCCATCAACTCCTTGACTTATCTAAGGATTGCTTTTGCCCAGTACCTGTCTCAAACTCCTTGCTCACCTGTATCTGTTTCCACTGTCAACTTCTGGAATCTTTGGCAGGGGAAAGAAAAACCTTTTCTCATCCCACTCTCAAACCATTTAACTCACTGACTTCCCTTCTTCCTGAATGACAAGAACATGAAAATCCAAGACAACCTTTTTCAACTAATGAGTTTGATTTTTGTATTTCCTCCAAGTCCATTTCCTCTGAAACAGTCTTTCTGAGTGTCTCCCAATTCTCAGTGTAGGATTCATCGTATCTAGCTGTAGCTATGTTAAACTTAAGAGTCTATTCTAAAGTGGCCTGTTCATCCACTGTAAGTTTCCAGAGAGCTAGTTATCCTCCCCCAGGAGGATAACTATCCCCTCAGGATGAAATATTATTTCTCTCTCTTCATTGAGCCTCCCCCTGATATCCTTAGGATGAAATATTATTTCTCTCTCTTCATTGAGCTGAGAAACCTTAAAAAAAATTTAGACTAGTTATTTACCTTTCAAAGGATTAGTGGTAAGATGAGGTAATTTCTGAATTTTTCTGCACCCCAATTATCTCTTACAATTATCCTCTCTTACAATTCTAGTACCTAAGCAGGATTTAAAGGAAACCCCTGGCTGTGATTTAGAACTCCCCAGGTATGATTCCTTTCTTAACAAAAGAAAAGGATTTTTCATTTATGTTGTCTTTAGGAACACAGGACTGTTTTGGCTGAAATCTTCCAAAATGTTTTTAGCCCAATGTGGTCATTTTGCATATAAAACATCAGTTTGAGTGTTTTAGGTTTGTCAACAAAAGTTCCATGTGGCCAAAATTAAGATGTTAGTTTCAGTGGATAACCTTGATGATACCAGTTATGGTAGTGGGGAACAGGTCAGACTGAGAAGTTAGTAATGGGCCTGGAGAAATCTGATTTCCCTGCCCAATGTTCAGCAGTCATTAAAATTGCCGCCTTTTGTAACATACATTTATTAATGGTAAAAAGAAGAATTAATTACTGGTTAAGAGCTCTCCTACACACTTTTTAGAAGGTCTAACTGAAAGCACATTAAATTCAACAGAAAAACTTGAAGTTACTCTGTTGCATATTTTTAGAGACATAAAAGAAGCATGTCACTGTATGGTCTGGAGAGAACACTGAACTCCTTGGCATAGATTAGAAATTAGGGAGAAATGGCTTTGTATTTCTGGTAAAATATCTTCTCCTGACTGATCCCATTTAGTCACATACCCATTTAGCAAGCAAAGCTGGATGTCTTCTCAAGGGTTTCGATGATGTAAGTTGCAGCTTCCTAAAATCCCAGGTTTGAATCTGCACTATGGAAGGATCTAAACCCATAGCTATAGACTGTTGCCTGAGAAGATTATTTTCCATTTCTCCCTCATTTCTTCTTGCCCATAGCACACTGATGTATGCCATAGAGGGTATATGCAAAATTATTTTACCTCTGTCTACCTATGTGTATTATTTAAGGAAAAGGAATATTTCTTGAGGAGCAGATTCTATGCTTCCATTTGTGTCAACTTTGCTGTCCTCGCTCCATTGAGTGAGGTTTATTTCTCAATTTGGCTTTTCACAGCTGGACCATATTTCAACCTAGATAGCCTGATCCCCTGCAAAGACAGTATCTAGGTGTAGCAAAATTTTCTGCTCACCCTTGCCCAAGATGTTCCGCTTCCAGCTGCTTATGATTGCTGAATAGATTTTGATTCATAAACAGGCAGAATTGACAGTAATCCCTCACAAAACCATTACTTCATATCAGGCATTTGCAGCACATAAATCCTATTCTCCAAGGAAAATACATTACGTTTTCCCCTTTATATACTCGGAAACACTGCATACAGTACCTAATATCATTCCCTCATGAAGGAATTTAATAAAACAAGAACATGTAGCCATAACCTGCTTCCATCAATGTGTGCAAATACATCTCATTTTCACATCACCGGGGATAAGGGCAGACAGAATGAGCATTTGCAATAACAGCAAAAATTGTACTGACTTGTCCCCTTTCTGAATGGATGGATTTCAATTTTTTCTCCCCAAGATTTCATGTGATCAGCATTGTCTCTCCAGGAAGTATGTTGATTCTTGGTAGGAGTTTAACATAGAATTTATTAAACCATTTCTGCTGGCTACTCAGTGGAAACCTTAAGCTTTCTTTGTAAATCAAGACATTAAGCTTCTAAACCACTAAGACTTTGAAGTCTGGACCAGACATCTACAGAAAGAGAAATTGCACAGCGAGTCAAAGATTAGAATAGGAAAAAGAGGTATCACTGATCAAATTAGCCGGTCAAATTTAAAGATGCACAATGAACCAAAGACAAATGGATGTCTTTTCTATTGCACTGATGTGTTAATTTCAGACTTTTGCTATACATTTTAAAATAAAACATAGTTTGCAGATATTATTAAAGAAATAGTGTCTTTACAGATGAGTAACGGTGCATGAAACAGGTGATAAACGCTTGTATTAATGCATATTCACAAAAGTACTTGGCCTGAGAGACCATGATTAATGCACTAAAAGAAAATACAGTTTTGCCAGTTGATAACCACAGGTGATGAGTATGCGTTTCTTCTGTGTGGAGAATGAACAAAGGAAACAAGAAACAATTTAACTAGAAATTTTAAATAAAGAAAATATACTTTCCCAACAGGTACAAAGTCAAGAGGCTCATCCATTTTCATGGTCCAAATGTTTACCCTCCCTTGTAAGGTGGCATGGGCTCATTCCTGTATAAAGATTGAGCCTAAGCCTATGGAAGTCAAAAGAGAAGATTTTGATTGGCTTCAGCTAACTTTGAAAAAGCTCCACAGATAAAATGATTTTATACTGTTTACCATACAAAGAGGGAAAAGAAACCTAAAATTCATACAAACAAGATACTTTAAGCTTGGCCTAGTACTTTACTAGTCACTACTAATTTTTTAAGAGAAGTAACTCAGACCACAGGATCATAAAATGACTAGAAAGAGATAAGTGCAGCACAGGGATTTGCAGATAGTCCCTATACAAGGAACAAATTACTGAAATAAGTATGTGTGCTGCTAACAAGACTGATGTTCCCAACTGATAAACCTGTTGTGAACCGACTTCTTATTCATCACTTGAA
>NW_009259801.1:11677-25400 GCF_000687185.1 Egretta garzetta
TCGGCCAATTCCCTCAGGACTCTGGGATGCATCTCATCAGGTCCCATGGACTTCTGTGTATTCAGGTTCCTCAGGTGGTCACGAACCTGGTCTTCTCCTACAGCAGGAGGGGTTTTGCCCTCCCAGGCCTCCTCATGCCATCCATCAACTCGAGAGGGGTGAGGAGAGAGGCTGCCAGTGAAGACTGAGGCAAAAAAGTTGTTGAGTACCTCAGCCTTCTCCTCATCTGCTGTTACCAGCCTGCCGGTCTCGCTTATCAGCGGGGGTACACTCTCTTTAACCTTCCTTTTCCGGCTGATATACCTGTAGAATCCCTTTTTATTATTCTTTGCATCCCTAGCCAAGTTAAGCTCCAGCTGCGCCTTCGCCTCCCTGACCCCATTCCTACACAACCGGACCACTTCCCTATACTCTTCCCAGGATGAAATCTTATATAATAGACTACATATATACAAACCCACTTACCACAATTCTTTTAGTTGTTTTAAAGAAAAAGAGAAATACATTATTTATGAGATTCTGCTATATGGACAGTTAAGCAGTATCATCTAGATTGACTCAGCGGGTAATCTGATGCTGAGTCATGCACTCTTGGAGAGACTGCCTGGTAATGTTTACATTAACAATACGAGGGATTTATAAAACAGAAGCTCAGCAAGACACATCTGAACACATCACCTGTCTTAACGAAGGGCATTGTATTTCATAGTTGGGCTTCCAAACAAAGCATAGTTTCAACAGATTTTTTGAGATCTCATGTGGCAAAGAAATCTGTGTTCACATTTTGTGTTGCCTGAAACTTTTTAGATTATGATCAAACCATTTCTGCTTGGTTTATTTTTAGATTTTTTTTCTGTGGTAGATATTTTGTCCTCCTTTTCCATACTTTTTGTTTTGTGCTACATGCCCCTCCCAATCTGCCCAGCCAGAAAAGGGAGATCTCATCTCCTGATAGATCCCTGTACTCTCCTTGAGTTGCCTGCCCCTTCTTCTAAAAGTCATGAACTCTCCCTTTTTTCCTGAGTCCCAGCAAAAGCTCCCTGTTCAGCAAGGCCAGTTGTCATCCCTGCTGAATCATCTTATGGCACATGGGGACAGCCTGCTCCTGCGCCTTTAAGATTTCCTTCTTGAAGAATGCCCAGCCCTCCTGGACCCCTTTGCCCTTCACGACTGCCTCCCAAGGGACTCTCTCAACCAGCATCCTGAACAGGCCAAAGTCCTGTGGAAGGAGGCCAATGCCCTCTGGAAGCCCATGGTAGTGGTTTTGCTGATGCCCCCCTTTCTTTGCCAAGAATTGAGAACTCTATCATTTTGTGATTGCTAAGCCCAAGATGGCCTCCAACCACCCTATCTCCCACCAGTCCTTCTCTGAAAACACCAGGTCAAGCGAGGCACCTCCCTTGGTAGCCTCACTCACCATCTGTGTCAGAAAGTTCTTCCACATGCTCCAGGATCCTCCTAGTCTGTTTCCTCTCTGCTGTGTTGTATTTCCATCAGACATCCAGTAAGTTGAAGTCCCCATGAGAAAAAGGGCTAGTGGTTGTGAGACTTCTGCCAGCCACTTGCAGAATACTTCATCCACATCCTCATCCTGGTTGGGTGGTCTATAACAGACTCCCAGCAGGATATCTGCCTTGTTTGGCCTTCCCCGTCATCCTTACCCATAGGCACTCGACCTTATCATCACAATCGTTGAGCGCTATACAGTCGAAATATTCCCTAACATACAGAGCCACCCCACCACCTCTCCTTCCTCGCCTATCCCTTCTGAAGAGCTTGGAGCCATCCATCAATGGATTGATTAGCCAGAATTAGACATCCATCCAGTGCATTAGACAGGATGTCCTGGCCATTTGTAGTACCTTGTGCTTATCTTGTTCTTTGTTTGGCACTTTTTTTGTCATTTGGGTGTCTTCAATTTTTCCCTCTTTAGTCATAACATTGCTCTGATGCTATAACAGTGTAACACAAGAGTTATGTCTTGTTGGTTACACTATTAATATGCATGTATTTGGGTTCAAGGCAAGCTAATATTTGTTGTATCCTGATTAGTGCGTTCTTAATTTGTGTCACAGTCCGCTGCTTTCTCTACAGTAGTCTTCCCTGTTTACAGTAAATAAAATGTATATTAGATAGCAAAGGAGACCTGAAGCAAAATATCCTCAAGGGAGGCACATTCTCCAAATTCTTTCAGACTGAAGTTTGGACATCCTCTCTTTTGTGTGACTAATGAAGTTAATGACTCAGCCAGATTCACTTAAAAATAGCTTCTGTAACTCCACATAAAACCTGGATCTTTATTTGTGGTGTGTTTGCCTGCCCTCTATCTAATACCTGCCCTCACATTTTCTTACTCTCTTGAGAGTCTTTAGATTAACAAATGTCACACTTGCGTCTGTATGGGCTCCAGAGGTCAGTCTGCAAAACAGCATCTCCACTAAGGAGAGATGAAATAGCATAATCCAATCACTAGTGCATTAAAATAAGAACCAGGAGACCTGGATTTTATTCCTGGCTTTATCACTAACAGTTTGTATGACTTTGACCAAATAATTCTGTTTTCTGCCCTTTCTGTTTTCTCATCTATTAAAAAAACCCACAAAACCAAACAAGAGATATTTTGTTTTAGTAACATGTGTGAAATTAATGCATAGAAAATAATGTGGAAAAGCTAAATATGGCCAACCATTCTGAGGTTTATTTGAACTGATTGTCTTTCCTTTTTAATCTGGTGGGAAAAAAGTTGTGCAAAATGAAACAGGAAAAAGATTAGCGTTCAGTATTGTAGGACAGTTTTATTGCCAATGCCGGCTTTCCTGTTTTCCTATATTTTGTAACAGAGGAAAATAAGCTCCTTTGTGTCCTGTAATTTTTCACTTAAATCTAATTGCTAAATTACACTGGCCTGAAATTTTGGACCAAAAATATCCATTAGTTGTCATTTTAGCAAGAGATACAATAAAAAAATAAATATATATGGTTTTGGTAGACAAATTCAAAATACAAATATAGTAACTTTTTTATTTATTTATTCTTCAAATCAGGTGTTTACCTGACAAGAAAATCAAGGACTATGTTATAATTTTACCTAATTGTGTTTAGCTTTCACCAGCTTCCTAAATTATGCCCTGTACTTAATATTTCAGTGCTTGTGGTAGTTTCAGAAATCCCTAAGTAGAAATCTCTGGCTGATACCATGGAAGAAGTTAGACTAGATATTTTCTATTAACATGATACAGTTGTTCTTTGACTAGTAATTATTTTTAGGTTTATGGCTTGTAGGAATAGAGGTATTCCAAAGTCTGGAGTTGTCACACCTCCCAGAGAGGGTGAGGATTTCTGGGTCTCCTAAGCTTGAAGAGTAAGAGAAAGGAAACTCCTAAGAAACAGAAGATGAAGTTTGGGGCAGGGAGCGAGAAAGAACTGCAAGTTGAGCAAAGCAGTCCTCTGGGACAGGGAGCAGCAGTGATGAGAAGCAAAAACCCAGGTAGATTCTGAGAGACGATGTGAGAACTGAATATGATCCTAACATCTCTATGAACAAAGCAGACTGATTTGTCTCTTGAGGAGTCCTAATGCTGTGAGATCCTTTTGCACTCACAAAAAATCAGAATTAAAAATGTGGCTCTCATGTATGTCCATGTAGCAACAAGATCTTCAGAGGAAAATAGGGGTGTTTCCATAGATAAATTATTTTTTATAGCATCTCTTAGCAGAGTGTAGAGACTTCATATCTATGTTATAGATAGCAAAGATTTGAAATAGTCACAAAATGGAAGTAAAAGCAGAAGGAAAGCAAATTGGAGAGCTAAATAACCAGGACTGTACATTAAGGAATTAAAAAAGATTTAATGTGTGGCATGGCTAAGTTGCTTGTACAAGTATGCAATGATTCTCATTAAAGCCACAGGACCCAGTGACATTTTAAAAAGGCACAAAAGAATGGAGCCTACATACTCCATTCCTCTCTTGGGATCTCATGGAGAGGGGTTATGACTGTTTGAGGCACAGGCTTTTATTGTGACTCTACATTAACTTTTAGGTTTGACGTAAGTGTCCCACTCTAGCCTTTATTGTCTGTAGCTGTGCTTTGAAAATGACCAATATTGTGTACTATCTAAATTGAATAACTGTATATTTAGATCCCAGAACATCATTAATTAAGATTCACTGAATTCAGCTGAGTAGATTAGGTTGTCAATGAAAGCAGACCTCTCAGATAGATATTATAAACACCAGATCTTGGCTGCATGTGAAGAGCAGTCACAAAGTTTTGAGCTTCTACCCTGGCTTGCTCAATGATCCTGCACAGATCTGCCACTGTATTCCAGTCTTCCATATATCAAGACTGTTCCCTGTTTTAGTTTCAGTATTTTCTTGTTTATACAGAAATATTTTTCATTTTGACCATATGGAATAGATTTCTTACACTGTTGTCAGCTTTTCTGAAAACATGTAATTCTTGGTGATTAGATTATATAAAGAAAATAAATGTTGCTCTTTTTTTGGGCTCCAGAGCCATCACAATAAAAGGGGTATTGTCATTATGTACAAAGGATCAGAATTCATTTGACATCTCGCCTATGAAAACCTCATGTTACAGCAGATGAGAGCTTCAGAGAAGGCCCATCTAATCCTTTTCAAAATAGATCAGTATTCTGAAAGCAGAGTTTACTTTTTTCCTCACTTGGTGCTGGTGGGTTTCTTGGATCACACTGTGGTGAATTCCTAGTCAGTCTTCACTGGAGTTACGTTCTTGTATCAGCTGAAGATATGCCTGCTTTTTTCTCAGAGCCATTCAGGGATGGCTTTTGAACACTTACAGGTCTTCTAAACGAATTTTTTTCTAAGGGCAAAGATAGAATAGAATAGAATAGAATAGAGTGGAATGGAATGGAATGGAATAGACTATTTCAGTATGAAGGGACCTACAAAAATCATCTCTTCCACCTGCCTGACCACTTCAGGGATGACCAAAATTTAAAGCATGTTATTAAGGGGCATTGTCCAAATGCCTTTTAAACACTGACAGGCTCGGTGCATCAACCAAACACAAAACCCAAAACCAACTCTCACTTTAATTGTGCTGGGGAGACTTTATTTTTATTAATTCCATTAAAAGTAGAGGACTCTTTCTAATGTGTCGCTGCAGGATACTGGTGCCCATCTGTAAACACTGCCTGTCAAGGATGACAGAAATAAGGTGAGACATCTTCCTGGGAGGCTAGCATGCTGGACGGTACTAGAGGGGACTGTACGCCTGCAATAAGGAGCTGTTTGAGGTCCAACCTGCCAACCTTCCTCCCTATTCTCAGTGTTTTTTCAGCAAATTTCTAGATGACCGAATTCTTCTAGGCAAGATATTATGAAGTTGTGCTTGCTAGTGTTCCTATGGCTTTAATAAAACTTGACATATGCTGCAACTTTTGGATGCAATCAGACAGCTCATGGGGAAATTAGACTTCATCATTGTTAGTGCAAAATAATCTCCTCCTCAATAAACTCTGAAAACTACTTGAAAAGTAACCACTGAAAATGTTCTTTCAGAAACGAAAGAGAGCTCTTTCTATTTCAGGTCTTCAAAGTTCAGTAAGATTCTTAATGATGCTTTCTTAGTAGAAAAAAAAAGGAATGTGTGCACACTGCTTTGGGCATTAAGAATACAATATAGACATTCTTGTCAAGAACATTTACAGCACATTTCTGCCCTTTCTTCTACCCATTTTCTAGAGAGACATGGGGGAGGGGGGGAGAAGTGGAACTTCACATGATTCTGGGAAATGCAGACTACCTCTGCTGCTAATGAATGCATTAATATCAGCAGAGTCGGAACTTTAAAGTGAGAGGAAGGGAAAGCCCTTTTCAGTTTCTTGCTGAACATGATGGTTACAAATGGTTGTGAATTGAGGTCACTGTTTGCTGTGCTTCATCATAAAGTGAACATTCCGAACAAAAATGTATCTAATATAAAAGAAAACCAGTGTATGCATCTTGCTTTGCCCCTACAACACATATGAAAAAGGCAAGTACTTAACAACTCATAAAATATGTTCCTTGTACATTGGTCTTGCATTTTATAGGACCTGATTACACAAGTGCTTCAGAATTCACTATCCAAAAAAATACAGTATGAAGCAATGCCACAAACCATATCACTAAGCAGTCATAATCTCCAAATCTTACTCATCTTCTTATCACAATTTATTAAACTGGGTCTATGAAAGATGGTAACCTTCATAAACTTCCTTTAACTGTGGATAGCTATAAACTCAGGCTCATACTCCTTTCCTCTTGCACATATGTTTGCAGGCCATAGTCATGTCTGCTTACTCCCCTTTATTCCTTCAGTTTGTTCTCATCTCCTGATTTTTTGTGAAGGCCTTTTAGTAACATTTAACTGTGCCTTCACTGAAGCACTTCTAGAAGATACATTATTAACAGGTCAGCTGAACTTTAGCTTTCAAAGTCAAAATTGCATTTTTTTTTTCCTTAGAGAAGGGAAGTTTAACCCCAACAGAAAGGAGAAATCAGATCCTCTGTACACTATACATCATGCCAGAAAAGTCTAGTCTTAGGACTATCATTGCATATTCAATGCCAATATTACTGTCGCGTGCTCTTGCTTCTATGTAAATCATATAAACATTTTTTTCTTGAATTTATAGGACTTTGGCTCTTCTTGAAAGAAAAATGATTGTTCTTATTTCAGTAAATGGTTCCTGACATGAAAAAGCAATGATCTCAAAATAAGCTTCGATGGCATAAAAACCCCATAACCTTCTACACTTTTTCTAGGAAGCTGTTGGCCGATGGTCAGGAAGTCTCAACATTCACTGAAGAGGCTGAAATGTGGGTGGTTTCTGTGGAATGTTTGGAAGCAAGGCTCTCAATAAGAAATTTTCATCTGGAATTTGGCTCATGCACAACAGCCCAAAAGTTGTTCCACATTATCTAAACTGCACTTGTGGACTATATCCTACCTTTTCCCACATCAGTATGAGAGGACCCACCTGAGCTATAGACCAGCCCTCAGGATGAAAGGTCACAGGAGTCCAATTGCTGAGCACTTCAGTATTTATTTCTGTGTTTGTCCACACAGTTCTGCCCTTTATTCCAGATCTCTGCCATCAGATCAGAGTTCCCTTGGTGACATGATTCATAAAGATCTTAAAAACATCCTGGAGCAATGTTCTGCACTGTGTAAAAATCAGCACTTAATTTTTCTCTCATGTGAAAATTTATTGCATCCCTGAAGTAACTGAACGTAATAAACTGCTATTTGGAAGATATTGAGAAAACTCATTCCTCTACAAGGATGATAAAATGTGGAGGGAGTACCTTCTCTGTTTCCTCTTTAATACCTCTTTTGTGGTACCTGTAGCCTGTGTAACTCTGGATGTTATCAAATGTAAGAGCAAAAAAATAGATGGCACAAGTACCCCACTTTCTCAAATGTGTGTTTACCCACTCCATTTTGACATGAATAATTCTTGTATAGTGGAAATCTGACAGTGAGTTTGTGGTACATCTAAATACGTGGCTAGGTTTAACAAAACCAGTGCACCGAAGTCCATGGCAGCGGATGTTTATCTCCATTATTAATGTTTGTAGTGACCATCTGGAAAGATCATTATACAATCTGAATTTTCACTCATGGAAAATCTCAACTTGTCTGCTCCATATTCATTACCTCAGATAAACATGAAGTAGACTTTCATTGCTAATCAATTTAATCTTGTCTTTCAGTTGTGTTTCTCCACTATGAGAGGTCATAAGCATACCTTCAGAGGAAGAATAAGATTCTGAATAAAGGGGTCCAACTCATAGTCTGCTTTTTTAAAGAAAAAGTATTTACTTTTCCAGCCCATGTAAGTTGAAGGGAAAATTAAATGAACAAAAAGAACCATGCAAGATTTGTGCTGCTGCTGTCTACAGATTACCCGAAAGAATGGTTCTGTGAAAAGTGACTGTTATTTTCCACAGTCTTTAAACCTTTTAAGCCAAGTAATGATTTAATTATACAAGCTTATGCTCAGATTTCACACAGTGGTGCTGTATTTTCAGATGGACTTGAGATATCTTTGAGATGACACCGCAGAAGTGGTATATCCTTCTCCAAATGTTCTTCATGCTTAACACCAGTGTTGGAGAAAACTTTTTCATTTCTTATTTCTAAGTCAAATGTAATCTGTGAGAATACCTGTTTTAAGATCTCAATGATTTTTTTAATCCATGGGTTTTTTTTTATAGCAGACAATGTAACAAATCGGTAAGAAGTAATCGAAACCCGGTATTTTTCACCTCTGAAAAGGCAGCATATATTCACAAAGTACTCTTTTCAAGGGGGACACTGACATAACAAATCAGGATTTTTCATGATGTAATCTATTTTTTTCATGATGAACAGTAAAGTTCTCACAAACATTTTTACAAAGTTTCTTACAAATGATGCTATCAGCTTTGCAAACCTTTATACAGGAACTCATTTAAAAACTTAGCCAAGGTTTCCAATGAGAAATACCTTTCCTGACTGTATTTTAAACTCTGGGAAGAGGAATCTACATCCAAGAAAGAAAATAACTATCCTGTTTCTGAATTTACAGAAATGGTGTTTGGCTGTGTAAGAAAAACTTTGCTGAAGATGGTAGACTAGCTGTAAAAGAGCTTAGGGGAAGACCAGGGAAATCATACTTGTTACTATCACAAATTATCGGTTGTGCTATGAATAACTCTGTAGTAATTTCATATTAATGTGTGATGGAAATCTCACTAATTTCAGTTTGCTACAGACACTGTCTCTCCAATAAAAAAGGGGATAAAAGGGATAAAAAGCTCAGGAAACATTTCCCACACAAGTTCATTGAGCTTTTATTAGTTTCAAATCTTTTAATGTACATGTCAAACATATATGCCACCTCATGAAGCCTATGCTGTGGATGTGTAAGACATATAGAGAAACCACCTAGATGCCTAGCTCCACTAAAATCTCACACTTATCAAGTTGTTGATACTCCTCCCCACTGTGACTGACTTGGTAAAAAGTGGAATCATGGATAATTACCTCCTTTGAGTTTTTCAGCATTTTCACTTCCATCTTATACCTACAAAAGGTCAAAATTTTATGAAGGAATTTCTACAGGAGGAAAAAATAAGTCATCTTGAGTTACCTGATCTTCTCCTAAAGTACCCAATATGGCTGACTATGCAGGAATCTCACAAAAAATATCTCATTCTTATTTAGTAATAAATTCAATTTCTTAAAAAGCTGGAGAAGAAAAATGCAGTAAGGAACACAAAATAGCACAAGAATTGTGGAATCAATTTCTTTTTTTCCCCGTTCTTCAGGTGTTCAGTACTATATACTGGACCACAGCTCATGATGGCCAGCCATAATGGCTTTATATTACCAGACACTTATTCAATGCATTAAATTATATCTTGGATTATAAATGACCAGGAATCAAATGCATGAAAGTAATCCAGATGGGAAATGGAATGTATCTTTCTCAATCCCCTTGAAGCAGTGACAGACAAGTCAATTTGGGAGGAGAAAACCTTTATCTTCACTTCCAATATTTGTGTCCCATAGTAATATTGGATGCAGCTATCTGCAGCTTCTTTTTGTAGGGCCAGTGCTGTTCCTGTAGAGATTACGTATGTTCTGGTGTTGGTTCCAGTCAGTCACTAGACCACAGAGATTCCTGAAGTTTAGTCACGGTGCTTCCTGGCTTAAGCAAATATCTTCAATAAAGATGAAATGGATTAGACCTACATTATACAACACAGCTTATTTTATGAGGAAGGAGTTTAAAATCACAGATGTTAACCAATCATTTTTTGGTGTTGAATTGATTACAAAATTGATTAAAAACTGCACAGTGCTTACTGAGTAGAGAAGCATTATAGCACCCATGGAACAGGGATTGTAGAAATGACACATTAATCTGCATAAACCTTGCAGTATGTGTGCTTGGCAATATAAGCCCAAGCTGTTCTGTTTAGGGCTTGACTGACTGTGATTTTCACAAATACTTAGAAGCATCTCAGAGGCTATGAAATCCCTTTCTGTTACTTTGGCTAATGGAACTCTGTCCCCCTCTTCAGCTGAATTGGGATATATTATTTACCACAGGTAATCACTTGCAAAGTGCATCCTACTTCCGTTTTGAAGTAGGAGCCAATAGCATTGAGGAATTCTAATTTTAGTGTGAAGTATTCCTGTTCTGAACTGTCATGACAGCCACATCAACCGAGGGAGAAGGTTTTCTCTCTTTTTTATTTTTTTTTTTTTTAGACTTGAGAATTCAAGAGGAGTCTTGAGAATTGAAGGACAGGCAGCTGAGAAATACTCAAAAATTATTTACTGGTGAGTGTATAAACCCACTCATCACTGAAAAAAGATGTGGAGGTTTTTCGTTTGTTCAGGTCTAATGCATACATTGGTATTAACTTCAAATGAATCTGCTTTGAACAGGAGCTGTCCATTATATACAGATGATATTTTGGAAGTCAATGCCTAGTTGAATTGCCTGCTGTGTTAATAATTTTATAATTAAAGCCAATGTTATTCATCCATCTATCCATCTCTTCCCATTTTCTTTAAATACTTTCTATATAATGAATGCCATTCCCTGTAGCCCAACAACCTTACCTAAGAGAGCAGACTTAGACAAAAATCCAATTGTCCAAATGCTTCCTCAGAGAGTGCTAGAGAAGGCTTGGGCTAGAGAACATTGGTGCCAGTTTCTTAGTAAGTGAAGAAAGTGAATGTGTATCAAGTAAATCAGAAATAATCCGAAGAGTTTATTTAAAGTCTAGTAATCACTCAATTCAAGACAAAAATTCTTGAACTGTAATTAGCAAATAATATTTATTTCTGATCCTTTCCTGCAAGGGTATGATGCAGTTCTAGAGGATAACCTGAAGACAAAAGACAATGACAAATCTGAACAGGGATCATTACATGAAAAACATTCATAATAGCTAAAACTAGAATTAATTTTCCATAGAAGAGCTGTGCCACTGGTGATTTCTCACTGACATTAAGAGAGGTGAAATGGCCAAGTGTTGGCTCTACTATTTTTTGATATTTTAAAGAGAAAACTTATTCATAAAGAGTAATTGCTTTGTGCCCCATTGTCAAGAACGATAAATTTCTTCAAGAAACCAGTGAGAAGACTGTTACGGATGTTATGAATTGCAACTCCAAGCTCATCTAAGCCTGAATGGAAAGGCCATTGATATTACTGTCAACTTTACCCCTCCTCCAATAGAATAAGTCTCACAATTCCAGGACAAATTAATTTATTTTCTCTGTTATCTCTGCCTGTCCTGTCATCACTTCTTCCTGAGTCCAAGGGGAAAGGTTTTTACTGGCAGATGAGACCATGTTATTTAAATTCATCTCTGGTTGTCATAGCTGTTGCTCAAGGATCTTCCTACAGCAACCATGGAACCTTATGGCTTGTCCTTAGCACCCATTATTACACTCAGAGCCACTCATGAGCCATTCTATAACCTGCATCACTTACGTGCATCTTACTATTTTCTCACATAAGTTTTCTATTACTGTCACGAGTTCTGAGTCTTCCCCTGACATTACAGACAAGTAGGTACCTTTGTTCAACTTGTTCTGAGTTTCCTGGTAGCACCATCAGCAGCTTGGTGTCACTTCTGAGTCTTCTGCCTCAATGAGCTGGCTAGGCCATTAAAGAAATTTCTGCACTGCTTTATATGAGATTTTTCTGAGTTTATCTACATCAAACATAAAGTCTAACAGTCATGTCACCCTATATCCTGTGTAAGTTGCCTAGCAATTGTGAATTTTAAGTGAAGAAACTTCTGAGTTCTAGAACTGGGTCTTGCAGGGAAGAACAAGAAAATGTGTCTGGTTGGAGATTTGTTCCTTCCTGCTTTTTCGCTACCAAAATTTATAAGTACTCCAGAGAGCAACTGAATCACCATGACCTGTAGAACAGATGGAAAAGTAATTTTCTCTTTTACTTTCATTTTTTACAGGTGGAATACTCCCAATTTGTCATCAACTCTGAATTTGATTTTTTTTCTACTTTGTCATTTGGTAAATGAGATATTACTGGAAGTAAAAGTTGAAGATGGATGTGTAATTTGATTTTTTTTCTACTTTGTTTGTCATTTGGTAAATGACATATTACTGGAAGTAAAAGTTGAAGATGGATGTGCTACTAAAAGCACATTAAACCCTGCTAAACAATGAGAAGATTAGCCCCAAACATCTAAAAGACTATAGACCTGAAAACTGGATTTGTATGAATTGCTATAAAGAGTGAGTGAAAAGAGGAAACCCGTGATTACCAAATCCCTCCCAAATAAATGAACCCTCTTACTAAAGGTACTGTCAGTGTTAGAGGGTACTCCTACAGGAAATGTAACCAGATATCAGATTTATTTTCTTAAATATATTATTTGTGTTGACAGATGGATTGTAAGAAATGAGGGTACAGCACAGAAGTGATCAAAGATCATTTTCTATTTTACTGCACTGAAATTAGCCGTAATTTTGTAGCTCTCCCTTTTTTGGGTGAACAAAGACCTGACAGCTAGATAAGGTGTTAAATGGAGAGAAGCACTACTAGTGATTTTCTTGACTATCAGATTGTTTGATAGGTCCCAGCTGAACACTTGTTACTTTTGTTAGGTTTATTGGTAGCCAATCACTCCATAATTATGACATTATTGGTCATCACTTCCTCACCACTGAAAAGAAATAATTATTTTCAAAGTCAGTAACTTGTTTCTACACCTTCAAATATATTAACATGTTGAGTGAGGTGGCATTAGAAATATGCTAGACTTTTTTTCGGTTTACTTGTATTGGTTATTAAAGTAGGAAATCTAATTCTTATTGCCTGCATGTATTATTCACATACCTTTCCATGAGCTAACCGAGTGCTATACTACACTAGAACTTTTAGGACCTGTAAATCTCAGTGAAGCCCCTGTCAAATGTCTTTAACTTTTTCACAGCTGATGTTAAAAGATCTGCACAGCTTAGGGTGGGATTATAACCCACTCCTAGTGCTGAACAAAGTAAAATAATCCCAACAGAGTTATCACCCCCAAATTAATTGGTTGGCATTTGGAAACCTATCCCAAGTTCCAGGTCTCTTCCACCTCTTCTTCCCATCTCAGAGAACAAAATTCCTGTTTCTTACTAGAGGCATCTTCTCTAACCCTTCTTTGTTAAGGGAGCAGAGTAGCTTTGTGGAAATGGGCACCTGGGAGGGGTTAGTCAACCTCATACTAAATCTTTGAAGATATCCAGAACTCTGGCAATAAGCCCTCATTTATACTTTTAAATAAAGGAAGAACTCAATCCCGCTTCTTTAAGAAGCTTTAATCCACTTCTTGGATACCACTTAACTTACACACAAGAAGTTCAGTCTCATGGAAGAGTCATTTTCCTGTTATCTCAACAGTTGCTTAAGAAATTCCAGGTGATCACATATGAATGTTCAGACATCATCCTTAGTTCAGTTACATGGAACAGCACAATTGCTAGCACGACATCAAAAGATTCAAGGAAGAGCAAAATGCAAGTAAAGTGCTTTGAATGTAAAGACACTTAGGGACAAAGGAAGTCACAGAAGCACTGATAATTAGATCATGGGTACTGAAATAACTCTCATAGCCAATTATTTCTGTGTACCAAATATCATTGTGTAAGCTTGGATGCAAGAGTCTT
>NW_009259801.1:25441-38886 GCF_000687185.1 Egretta garzetta
CAAGAAGCAAAACTAATTTCTCAAGAAAATAGCTTTCTTGAAAGCCCTGCTTTTTCATAAGTATTTATTTTCCACTCCTTCTCAGTGAGCACAACATTCAAATATGAGGAATTCAGAAAATAAATAGATTGATGTGAATATTCTGATCCATACTGGGATTCTACCCCCCCCAATTTAGCAGGCGTTATATAAGCACTTTCATAATAGGCTACTGACAACAGTAAACAATTAATTGAATAACAGAAACAACCACAAAAGATGCTCAATGTGATACTCACTCAAAACAGGAATGTATGCAATTTGTGACTTGAGTTTTGAGGATTCAGCATCTTCATCCAAAACATATGCATTTTCTTGTTTTCCGCTCTTAGTCATCTGAGTTTGCCATGCCCTGCTCCAAGGGGAAGAATATCTGTAGCCCAAACCTTTTTGAGATTATTATAACGGGCATTGCTCATTTCTCTGGGGACACAAATAAATACATTGTTTGTTATAAGTTATATTCCTGCCCTGGTATCTAGTGTCTCAAATCTGTAAGTGTACCAGTACAAAATTAATCATGTTCACCCCTTTTAAAGCAGTTTTATATATTTCATCAAGCTGTTACATAATAGCTATTTAAGTTATAAACAGGTACACTGGAAGCAAGCCCTCCGGTATGGACTTGCATCATTCAAACAGGAATAGAAACTGATCCCTTTACTGCATGTTTAATTGGTACTGTTGCATCTTTTACCTATTTGGCTATTGCTACTTGATCCAGGGTGAATTACTGCCACATTGATAACTAGGGGGATCCCTCATGGCTCTGAGGACTGTTTTCATTAGGACAGCAAGGTAGTAGGTGAAGAAATAATAACATAGAAGGAAGCATCAAAAAAATAAGAAACATATTATTATCTACTGCAGTGAATTTGTAATGTTTTTACATGCTTTGCAGTCCATTTCATTTGGGTTCCATTCTGCTGAGACTCAGAGCTATGATATTGAGACCAGTTTGTTGCAAGACAGATAAATAACAGATATTAATATTTTGTGCAGGGATCATGACCTTAAGCCAACAGATAAATGAAGCGTGGAACTAGAGAAAACCTTTAGGTTGTCCGGCATATGAGAGGTTACCCCAAGATAGGAGCCAGGACATCTAAGGTCTACCCCTAATCATCTGTCATTTAGGTAGCTATTCACCCCATCTTGTCTTTTTCTTTTTTTTAATTAAAAACAATTGAAAGTTGTAATTACTTGTATACACTGTAGATTACAGTTCAGCCTGAAGACTGTAATTTGTGCATTTGGCAAGAATATGAACTCAACATTTATTAAGCACAATTAAAAAAACAACGTTTATAAAAGCACAGATTCGAAATCTGAAGATGTTAATTTTTTCCTCAATCAGTTTTCACCAAGATGACAGCTCTTTTTTTCCCTTCTTTCTCACTCTTACAGTTAAGTTAAATTTTATCTAGAATATTTTCTTAACTTTCAGCTCAGGTCCCATTAGTATTTTGAGTTTATAAACCTAGGAGCAAAGTTCCCAAGTGTAACCAAAGCTCATTTGGTCAGAACAGCCTCAGTCTCCAAGTTGGAGCCCATTTTGTCAATAAAAGCGGCATCAAATTGGGATGCTAGCACCTACCCACTACTAACACAGCAGAGAATGAGACCAGCAAACCTCAGATTAAATATTAAAGTCTAATAAACAATGAAAAGTAAAAGTTTTCTAGGTCCCAAAAGGAACCGCAAACAATTTGTTGCCTCCTTCATCTGACCCCTCCCCCTCCAAAGCAAGCTACTGAACAGAGAGTAAACCTGGAAGGAAAAACACAACACAGAGTTTTGTTTACTGAGCCTGTTATTACCTGTTTTTACCGAGCAGATGCTTTTGTAGTTAAAAACATGCTTTACTTCTGTCTGATTTTCATGAAATATAGCACCAATGAATAGTGTTTTGATATGTTTGAATTAAAGACACGTTCAAGTATATTTACCATTAAACTTTGGCTAGCTTAATGTAACTATAGATTATGGAACTGTAAATGATTTCAGCACTACACTGTTTCACCCTTCACACACAAGCTTCGCTCTTCAAATATGTCTTTAAGCAGATGTATTTTAAGTTTTATTTAAGCACCTGTACTTTACTGCAGTAAACCAGCTATGAACTTGTAGGCCTAATGGCACAAGTGGCTCTAGGGAAGTAAGGTCAGAGGATCTTGAACACCAGTCTCCTCATTTAGGAATAAGTATAGAAAAACCAATTATAACACTGAAAGTTACTACAAGAGAGCCCATGTTTATCTCTCCCAGGTTCCTCATATCAGTGAGCCAAGTAGGGTCAGAAGTAGAGGATGTTTTTCCCCACTTATTTTTTCTACCTAGTAGCCCTTGCAGGAATTTAGCAACACAAAACAGCTTTACAGTGCAGCTGGTCACAGTTCTGCAACAACTCTGTGGAAGAGATGCGTGGCACAGATAATCTGAAACACCTAGACCAGAGATACCAATGGTGTTCTTTCTATATAGTGTGCACATCTACCCTATCAAAAGCCAAATTTATATATCACTTGGGTACCTGAACACAAGGACCAGATCCACCAACAACAATCAGGGTTTGCCAACAAGCTAGTAATCAAAAAGTAAGTTCACACTCATAATGCAGATTGGAAGTCAAATCAGGAAGGCAGGCAAGCAAGGTAAGATCATCAAAAAAATCAAAAAGTAATCAAAAAGTAACACTCATAATGCAGATTGGAGATCAAATCAGGAAGGCAGGCAAGCAAGGTAAGATCAGCACAGAACCAAATGTAACACACATACAGTACAGCTTAGACAAACAGCAGAGCCAAGTGCCTGAGCTTAAATGCATTGCCTAGCCAAAGGGGACTTGTGGATGGTTGGAGGTCTCCCAGCTGAGGCTGCTCAGGGCTATTAGGGCCTGTTGGTGTACTCGGGGCTCTGGCACCACTGTTTAAAGGCATCAGTATTAGAGATTTCATTCTTTACGAAGGACTGATGAAATAACATAGTCTGTACAAGTTTGTTATATTTGGTTGATGAAGCATTTTTGGAGTAGTGATGTAGGAAATAATGCTGGTAGACTTTTTGAAAGATGGAGTATTTTTTAATGGGAGTGAAATTCAGGCAGCAGTACCATGTCTCACCTTTCTCTAGTTTTTCTAATAGCCACTGTTTTTTTCCTAAGAGGCTCTACTCTTAAGCGTGTTTGGCATTTACAATGGTAGCCCAATCATCTGGGCAAAGTCTGAAGTATGGTCTTAATTATGGAAGGATGGTTCTGAACTGTGAGTAGTTGTGGGTGAAGCCATGAGGCTTACTAGGAAAGTTTTACAACAGCTGCTCTATGAATGACTATGGCAAGAGATGTGTAGAAACAGATCCCTGGCTGTGGGCAACAGTTGAATTCCAAGTGTTTGTTGCTCTTTCTAAAAGATTTGAAATTATGCATCAGTGTGTGCAGCTCTTGCTTTTTTCCTTGCATCTGCTTGCCTAAAATGGTGTTCCTTTCACCAAGAGAGCTTGGTGAATATTCCTAAATTACAGGATTTTATTGCGTTGCAATTGGTTATCTTGCTTTGGTAGTTTCTTAACGCAGATGTTGCTTCAATGAATCTGTGATCTGTGTATATTGGTGTAACATTTCTGAAACTACTCAGACTTACATGAAAAACAGTGAGAAATCTTATCAGAATGGGGTCGGTCTCATAAAACTTAGCATAGTTATGGCTAACAGGCAGAATGGGGTGCTAGAATGGATCTGCTTTAAATGCCTCAGTACTTCCTGGGACAGTTGTGACTTAAATACAAACACCATTCAAAAATGCTATGGTAAAATATGTTGCATTGATTTTCCCAATATTTCCATAAGTTGTTCGTATTTCTGATTCAGTTTTGCAGAGGAAATGCTCAGGAACCTCATTCAGATACCTCATTTGTCCTGAATAAACGTTTCTCTTTTTGGACATCACAGACAAGTGAGAAACACAGTTGTGGGAAAATATGGTTGCAGAAAGGTGGTTGTAGTGGAAAGGTTAGTGACATCTGTTTCTCTTTTTGGACATCACAGACAAAAAAGTGAGAAACACAGGTGTGGGAAAATATGGTTGCGGAAAGGTGGTTGTAGTGGAAAGGTTAGTGACATCTGTCTCATTTTCATCCTTGAGGAGACACCTACTACTTTTAAAACCTTTTACTTGCCATAGAAACAGCTCAGTAAAGATCTGTATCTCAGGATACTTGCGTAAGGAATAGGATGATTATCTTATCAGTCAGATCCAGAAACACCAAGAAGTGGAGTTGGGACTAATCCCCCTGAAAGGTGGATCCAGCTCCATGTAGTTAAGGCTATGCTGAATGTACAAAGGTATCCCCATCAGCACTATTTTCTTGGGATGTATATTTAAATCAGATTTAGTTGTATACAGTTTCCAAGTGAAGTTGCATCTTTCTCCTCTAGAAGGAGAGACTATCCATGTGTTGTGATGTTTTTAGCTGATATGTACTTATCTGCTAAGGGCTTATCTATCCAATCCTCAAAGCTTTTCAGGCCAGGACCTTAGGGTTTTGAAGAGAAATAGGATTCTGTATTGCTTAGCCAGGAACTAAGCTATGAGCTTAGCTATGTATTTTTATTATTTTTAAAAAAAGGACTAATTTATCTAGGAGGTCCTTGCTGCTGCTTTTTTCTTTCACTATTGCTCTATTTCTGCCAAATCAACCTATTCTTTTTATTAAATATAGAATTAAATACATTTATTCTTTTAAACAGATTCTCAGGGCAAATTCTTATCTAATGTAATAGTGTAAATCTGTGTTAGTGGCAGGGTAAGCCTCAGGTTTAGACTATTGGAATCCCATTAAAAGCAAGAAGCTTTGCAATGGTACTGTAAGGGATAAGGGATTTTTAGGAGTCCTCCACACAGGCATATATACTCACTAAGTGTGTCAGGGAAAAGTATAACATAATAAAACTCTGACTCTCTTTAGAGTATCCATGAGAGATTTTACAGCTGTTTAACTTGTTCACAGTTACCGTATGCACATTGTGCTCTCCTAAATGGGTATGGCTGAGTGCCAGGGTGGTGGTTTGACCATTTCCCCTCTGCTTGTTAGTGTCCTTCCCAGTGGGGGAACCCTCGAGAGGCAGGCTGAGACTGCCTCTTCCCAGAAAGCAACTGGCTACACTTGGAGGAGGCCGTTTGTAGAGTGCAGAGGTGGGCACATGAACAGCAGGCGATACATAACCTATAGCACAGCAGAGATCAGAAAATGCTGAGAAAGGTGGAACTGACAATAACCAAGCCCTGTGTAATAGAAAATATTTTTTTCTAGTGACCAAAGGTGACTTTTATTGCAATCCAAGATTCCATTGAAAAGAATTTGGACTGAGACCAAGCTTAAATGAAAAAAATTTGCACCTGCAAAGGCACAGTGTGCAGGAAGAATTAATGGGTTTTATTTCTGTTCTGATTCTTCTTGAGTTTCTTCCACTTCAGAAAGCCTTATACTTGTTTTTGCTCTCAAAATCTGCTTTAAAAGAAAAAAAAGTCTGCTCATGTTGGTTTTTATGTACTTTTAAAGAAGAAAAGTTCTAGTCAGTCTTGCATCAAAGTCCTAGCAGTCCTAGGATCCAATGGAACAGAATAGAATATTTCTGTTGGAATGGACCTACAACAATCATCTAATCCAACTGTCTGACCACTTCAGGGATGACCAAATTTTAAAGCAAATGTTCAAATGCCTCTTTAACACTGACAGGCTTGAGGCATGACCTGTTCCAGTGTTTGACCACCGTCTTGATAAAGAAATGTTTCCTAATATCCCCTCTGAACCTTCCCCGGTGCAGCTTTGAACCATTCCCACATGTCTTGTCACCGGGGATAAGAGCTCAGCACCTCCCTCTCCACGTCCCCTCCTCAGGAAGCCATAGAGAGCAATGAGGTCACCCCTCAGCCTTCTTTTCTCCAAACTAGATGAGCCCAAAGTCCTTAGCTGCTCCTCATAGGATATTCCTTCCAACCCTTTCACAAGCTTTGTTGCCCTCCTCTGGATGCATTCAAGGACCTTAGCATCCTTCTTAACTTGTGGGGCCCAAGGTGAGGCCACACCATTGCTGAATACGCCTCTTTTGACTGGCTGGTTATCCTGTATTTGATGCACCCCAGGTTGGGGTTTGCCCTCTGGGCTGCCAGGGCACGCTGCTGACTCATATTGAGCCTGCTGTCGACCAGCACCCCCAGATTCCTTTCTGCCAGGCTCTTCTCCAGCCATGCCTCTGCCAGTTTACATTGTTTCCAGTATTACTTCGTGACAGTATATATTCAATGTTGGCCTTATAGATTCACTATAACTGATGTATATCTTTATTTTTCTAGAAAATTTTGGAAATGCTGCAGCTGTGTGGGATAAATCTGACTCAGAACTCGCTCAGGTAAAATAACAGTCCATTTCTTAGCATCTATTCAATTACTGTTCTTCCCAGGGACAAAAATGCCCCAGTTCCTAGGTACCACTTTTTTTTTTTTTTTTTTTACTAGTATAGCATTATCTTGGGCAATTGATTACCCCTCGACTTGCTAATGTCTTCTACCCTAAGGTTATCGATGTTCTGGAATCATAGTGCACACTGGAGAAAAAAAGAGTCTGAAAACTTTTTTTCTCCTAGGAAACACAAGCTTATAGAGGAAGTCCATCACAAGCAGGATAGTTGCTTATTTTACTTTTCTTTATTTATTTTTATAGCATTATCTTGGGCAATTGATTACCCCTCGACTTGCTAATGTCTTCTACCCTAAGGTTATCGATGTTCTGGAATCATAGTGCACACTGGAGAAAAAAAGAGTCTGAAAACTTTTTTTCTCCTAGGAAACACAAGCTTATAGAGGAAGTCCATCACAAGCAGGATAGTTGCTTATTTTACTTTTCTTTATTTATTTTTCTTTTCATATTATATTTTGTTAGCAGATTGTATGCAGTTTATTACTCAGCAGCTCAGCTTTTTGACCATGCTACAGTATAGTTTTTTCCTCCCACAGCTGGGAATATGTTTCATTAGCTACATGCAAACTGAGAATAAGATCCCATCACCAAGTAATTTCTGATACACACGAATATATATGTATTTTATATTACATATATTTGTGTAAATGTGTATTTTCCTCCCCCTTTCCTTCTGCTGGCATTGCGCAGTGCTACGTGTACAATATTGTCCCTGAGGGAAGGAACGTGCTGTTGCAGAAGGCTTCTTGCTTGCTAGGGGCCTGAATCTGGAAAACTGCAGAGAGAATGCTGAGGCTTGTCCAAGCCTTGCACTAGTACTGCACTTTGTTCGTCTGCACCGCTACCATCTGCATTAGCACAGGTACCAAGGGAGGCCTGGAGCAAATCAAGAGATGCTACAGGGCTCTAGGAGCAAAGGTGAAGGACATGGGAGCCCCGATGGGGTCCTAAGCTGGACTTGCTATAGGGGACAGACTCCAAGAGAAGCGGATGCATCATGTGAGTTAGTAACTGACGGTGTGGCTGGTGTTGCAGGCAGCCTCTTGGCTTTTGTAACCATGGGTCTTTCTTTGAAAAACAGAGCAAGAGACAGGATCCATCCACAAACTATATGAGTGCTTTCACCAACATGGGTTTCAGGCACATGACATTTTAAAGTATGTATGTTCAGGGTTAGCGTTAACATCTTATGGCAAGATGAAGCAAACAACGGCAGGGGTGGTAAGTGCATGAGGCAGAGTAATAAAGGCCTTGGGAAGGATAAAACTGGTCAAAAGAGGGCACAGGAATGTACAGGAATGCATACAGCCTGGGGAACAAGAAGGAGGAGCTAGATCTGCTGTATGTGGACGCAGAACCATGATAGCATTATAACTGTCAGTATGGAGTGGGATGGCTTGTATGGCTGTAGCTCTGTGATGATGGGTAGATACAGGCTCTTCAGGAAAGACAGGCGAGGAAGACAAAGGTGTCACACTACGAGAAAGAGCTGCTCAGATGTGTGGTTTACTGTAGACTAGACAATGGCTGATTGAGTACTTTTAGGTCAGGATCAGAGAAGAGGCCAGTGAGGATGACACTGTGCAGGGGATGTTACAAACCGCCTGGTCAGGGTAAAGTACTGGATGAAACCTTGAGATCATTTTGTTCCTGTGGGACTGGAGATTCTGTCCTGCCACTTACTGAAAGGGTAACATGGAGGGATGCAAGCAATTCGGGAGGCTTCTGGAGGGTGTCAGGGTTAGCCTTTTAACATGGATTAGCTCAGGTGTAGATGTCTGTGCAGTAACATAGCCAGGTGTGTTCTGCTGTCTGTGGAGTTCTTGGACTAGATGGCAGCACAAGCATCATGATACCTTGTGCTGGGCATATAGGAGATTCTAACGTGATCCATTTCTCTTCAGAAAGCTTCCTTGCCTGAACCTTTGTATTAGATATGTGTTACATATGCTATATTTTCTAGATACTCTTTTGCTGTTGCTTATATTTATGCAAACTGATGCAAATAATATTGTAAGAGATTATAAATTGTGTTAAAGACAATCTGGCCTTTGGAGTAAAATCAGTGGATCAAGCTGAAGAACTAATATATCTTATTTTCCTTTCCTGACTGTTGTATCAAAGTTATATAATTTAAGAAAAAAAACACAAACACATTCACTACACCTTCTCTGGTACTATCCAATTCATGTTGCTTGCCTTTCTGAAATATTAAAAAATAACTCAGTATAAACATACGGACCATGCACAAGGACAGTTGAGACAGTTCAGAAGGCATAGCATACTTTATCAATGTGTATCTTTAGAAATCAACAAATAAAATCCAGGCTAGTAGAATTATGCAGATGTTCTTGACATGATGATATAGTCCAGCTGATTTATGGTGTAACCAAGGATTCTAAAAGGCTTCTAAGGGCTCACCTTTGTTCTGGCTGGGGATAAAATGTGATAGCAACTTTTATATGCTACCGATCTTTAGCATTAGAAAGTGAAAGCCCTGCTCAGCAGTAACTAAAACATCAACACTGTTTCCAGCACAAATCCCAAACATAGCCCCATACCAGCTACTATAAAGAAAATTAACTCTATATCAGCCAAAACCAGCACATGCAGTCATTCAAATCCTGATACTTTTAGTTATTAGCCTGAAATGCCTTCAGGAAAATGTCCTTGAGCTAAATGGAGTAGCTCATCTCTCCCAGAGAATCTCATATCTACACCTGCTATACTAAATTCATGTTTCTGAGGATTATCACCTAAAGAAGGAAAATGGAGATTGTTGCTTTAACAAAAAAAAATGTGATTGCAGACTACAGCAGAATTCTTAGCCAACAGGAGTATTAGCACCTGTAGTTTACTTCTGTGCCCTGACCATATGCTTTTCTTCTGTCCCATGGTTTTGGAAAGTGTAACTGGTCAACTCTGAGGGCAGGAGAGATTAGCAAAAAGGATCACTGAGGAGCACGAAACACCCCACTTGAATCTGTGAGAGAAATCACAGCACAAACAAAAGGTGATGTGGTGACTTGCAATCTTTCTATTCAACCATTCACTGTCTACTCATTTAAGAGACTTTTCCATTTAGCAAATGCGTAGTGAGCATCATGGATGATGCAAATTCAAGTCTAAGGAAATTGCAGTTTCCACTGTTTACACAGTCTTCTCTATGACTTCTTTGAGAAGTGAGGGGCTCATAACTTGACATGTCTGCAGTTGACCTCTCTTCATCAGCTTTCCACGAATTAATATTCCGCAATTTTCTATCTCTATGAGGTGTGTGGGTGTTACACAAAGTTCCTGTCCCCTGCTTCTGTTCAAGATATTTTGTACTGCAGCTATTGTGATTGCAGAACCTGCAATATCATTATTCACAAGGTAGTTTCTCTCCCTGTATGTACTCTGGATTTTCATTTGTTTAAAATTTAGAGGGGATAAAAAACAACCATAAGCATACCATAAGACGTATGCTAAAGTAAGATCTATATATATGCATTAATTTATGTGATGTGTTTCACTTTCAGAAAGTGGTATTTGAACATGGAGAAACTTCAATACCACCCAAATTAGGACAGCTGTGCCACATCCTTAGAGGCTTTATCAGAATATCTTTGCTTAATCCAAATAAAAGTTCCGGAATGAATCCTATTCTTATGAACTGTTGTGCAGGGGGACTTAGATAAAACCTGACAATTCCCTAACTCTTCTAGATGAAGTAAGGAAAAATATCTTTATGGATGATGATTAAATGAAAGACATGCTTTTGGATTCAAAACAGTATAATGTTATGCTGGTCATTAAAGTGAAATGCTGTTTTCCTCTCATTTTTATGACAGAATTGAAGAGAAAAGCACTTGAAAAATACTGATCTTATAGGATGAAAGAGTATAGTATGATCCTTTGCAAGTGGCAATTTGCAGAAATAAGTGCTGAGTTCATGGATGTGCAGGGAGCAGGACATATCTCATCTGATTTTAGACATCCAGAATGAGATGTCTGCAGGTAAGTTAGTAACTGCTACAGTCAATGGAGAGAAATAGACACTTTATTGAAATAGTTGCAGGGTGTTTTTCTGTTCAGGAAAAAAATCCCTATATTAAAAAATCAGTGTATTCTCAAAGAATTTGCCTTCTATGCACACAAACACACAAAGGAAATCTGTGTTTTGGGATCAGCATGACTATTCCATGAAGGCTAATAGAATAGAATCATAGAAAGATTTAAGTAAAAGAGAACTACCTTTTCAGAGAAGGGCTAATGAAGTTATATCAATTTGCTCAGGGCCTTATGCAGTCTAATTCTGAAAATTTTCAAGGATAGAGATTCCACAGCCTCTTGGGATAATTTAATCCTTAACCACCATCACAGCAAAGACTTTTTTTCCTTATGTCCAGTTAGAATTTCCCTTCTTTTCTATTGCCTGAGTCTTTAGATTCTGGTCTCTCGTCGGTACCAAGTCTTCATCGTATTTGTCCTGTGTTACTTCTAGAACAGAATGTCTGTCAACAAAATAGGCTTCATTTCAAGAGATGTCCAGGTTCTTCATTTGATGCAATCAGAATGGATTCATCTATTTCTCACTGGCCCTTTGGGAGCTTGAGAGCTTTCCTGTTTTCATCACTGGGAACTGTGAAGTTCATGTCTCTCTGTGCATGTTTTCTCCAAGGGGATATCCAGCTACTTGAGGACTAGCTATGATGTACAAATATGCATGTACGTTTGGTTATTCTGTGCTCCAGCATAGTACAGCCAATGTTAGTAGTAGAATTCATCTACTTTTGTATTCCAGACATTTGTTTTGAAGATTTCTTTTCAAACCCATATCAGTTGATGGGTAGCTGCAAAGTTCAGATAGCATCTGACTTACAGGCAGAATGGCAAAGAATCTGATGGCATTGTTTGGTTGTATTTCAGCAAGAAGATGAGAACAGAGTAGGCCAGAGCATCCTTTAATTATTTTTGTCAGAACCTTGAATGCTTGGAACACTTCCTTGAAAATCCAACCAATTCTTATCTCCTGTTCTTCCCTCTAATTTTGTTTCTCGCCAATCCTAATTTGTAAGAAAGATATTTAAATGGAGTGAAATTAAGTATAAATCAAGTAATGTGAGGGTATTTGTACTTAGAAGATTCATTGTGTTCATTTTTTTGTCTTTCAAACTTCATTCAGGAATAGTTGTGAAGGGTGCAGGCTGTAGTTGTACGAATGCTCAAAGGCTCTGAAGCCAGATTACAAAGAAGGTGTGTGAATGTTGAATGTGAAATTTCCTTCTATGTATAGAATACCTTTCCAAAGTCGATACTGCACTGAGTTGGTCATTTGGTACTTTTGGTTTATTATGAAAAAATTGCTGATCTTATGAGTAGTCTTCAGATTCACTGAGAGTTGTATTCAGAGCTGTGGATAAATCCTTTGATTTCTTGTTGCATTAGCTGACCTTTACCTCTGATAACTCCAGATAAGTTTTCACCTCATTATCCTGGACAGTGGTGTTTCTGTGATGGCCTTTATGAAAATACGCTGCATTATCTAGGGTGACTGAAGCAGCTGTTTACTTCTGTATTTAAAATCCTTGGATCTAGGAATCTTAATTTTCTGCTGACAGCAGATGAAAATTCAAGTGTTGTGAATTTATATTATGTTATTATTCTCATGACCAGAATCACAAGAAAATTATCACTTGGGAAGCCTGACTTTGGTATTGAAACAGTTCAGAGCTTTAGACAATTTATTACATCTTTCAGTTTTACAGAACCTGGGCAAAATATTAATTGACAGTAAGTCTGAAGAATATCCATATAGTTGGATATTTGCCCTAGGTATAGTTTATGGAAGTCTTGTGAAGATCAAATGTTTATATTCTAGAGTCCATTTTATCAAAGTATGTGGCTACTGTTTGCATGCTTCTGTATTTCCCCCTATTTTTTCTACCCTTTATTATCCTGAAGTAGTAATCTTAATAAAAGAAAGTGAAATAAATGTCACATACTTGATTATAATTTAGTTGTGATGAGCTGGCCCTTAAAATCAGATGGTACTAAAAGTTTACAGATGACATTTCCTGTTAGAGATGAGCACCAGCTGTATAGTTTGGACATGGATTTCAAGCCATAAAGATGTTAAAATCTGTGGGTTTAGTTTTCTTGTCTATCATCACTCTATATTTAGAGATGTATTTTAGAGATGCCTCTCTAAAGCATGTTTTCTCTTTTGTAAATTGCATCCTATTTCTGTCCCCCTACACCCCCTTCATTCTGTACAATTAACTGTATTTTAATCTAGCTGTATGATGCATTCTGTTCTGAACAGGGACCATCATTTATTATAGTCATTTTCTGCAGTGTCTGTAAATTAGATAATTATTCTCACCAAGCTTTCCAAAAGGAAAGAGTCAAGTCAGTTTTTGCTCAGCAATGTATACATTCTGTGTAATTCAGCAGTGTCCAAATAATTATCGCTCTTTAGAGTTCTGAGGAGGTATAACAATGGCTAAAAGCAACAGTGAACTGCTTTTCCCAGAAAGGCATTACATAAAGATGCAGTCTAAAATCTTATGCTGTTCTCCTGCTAGGTGTCACGAGCTAAGTAGGGTCTGGGTGCAACACAAAAGAGGGAGATTGCTAACCCAGGCTCCCAACTCCTTTAGAAACTTTGGAGTCATGGATTGAGACCTGGCACTACTAAACTATCAGAAATCAGAACATTAGTTTCTGCTTTTTGAAGTGAATTGGTGCTGGAAATCCCACACTCTAGATAAGAAGGCATCATCCATAACCAACAGTTATTTCTAAATTTGGTGTTAAACTTTAGTTCAGGGTCGAACATCTGTTTCCTAACTTTCCTGTTTTCTCTGGGCTGCATCGGGAGAAGCGTGGCCAGCAGGTCGAGGGAGGTGATTCTGCCCCTCTACTCTGCTCTGGTGAGGCCTCAC
>NW_009259801.1:38996-50347 GCF_000687185.1 Egretta garzetta
AGGGGGGTTGGACTAGATGACCTCTAGGGGTCCCTTCCAACCCAAAACATTCTATTCTATTCTATTCTATTCTATTCTATTCTATTCTATTCTATTCTATTCTATTCTATTCTATTCTATTCTATTCTATTCTATTCTATTCTATTCTATTCTATTCTATTCTATTCTATTCTATTCTATTCTATTCTATTCTATTCTATTCTATTCTATTCTATTCTATTCTATTCTATTCTATTCTATTCTGTGTCAGCATCTTGATGCATGAGTAATTCTAGCTAATTTTCTTTGACTCCCTCATAAAAATTCACCCATGCCACTTTTTTTTCCTGTAAGGAAAGAATAATTTCCGTGTTCTTTTAATTTGTTTGTTTAATGTTTATTTCTCTTCTTAATGGGCAATATTATCATTACAATAATTTCAATGTAAGGTAAGGACTCTGTGGCTCTCAGGTTAAACACAACTTCAGATTTCATTTCCAATTGCTTGTGGTTACAAAAGGTTTATTACAGCAAAGAACTCCACATCTTTCTAACATCTTGCTAAATCAATTAAAAATACCAGAGTCTGCTTAGAACTGCAAAGGCGTATTACATGACACAGACTTAGCACAGTTATTTAGAAATAGAACTGCACTCTGGAAGTATCAATTTACTCATTTTTCTTAAGCACTCTTCCTTTCCACCCAGAATATCTTCAACATGTTTGTCTCAGTTGGGAAATTATGTCCTGGAAAGAAATCTGACCTTATTATTGTTCCATAGATCTATGTCCAACAAGACAGAAGTTCAGAAATTTCTGGTTGACCATTTTATTCAAGTTTTTGAAAAATCAAAGCAATAGTACTTTCCAACTATGCTACTCCCTAGCTCAGGAAAAAACTTCAGTGCTGTAGAAGGCTGGGTATCATCTGGCTATACTTGCATTTCTGAAAGAATCTATGAGAAATATATTGTGGTAGAAGGGATAAGCCAGTAAAACTGCTGTGTTCTAAAGTGACAGAATTTTCTGTACTGTAATGAAAACACAGCTGAACTCTTCTTTCGCCTTGCTATTACACAGTTCAAAGCTGGTAGCTGAAGGTAAACAAGAAAGCATCTCAGATGATAATGACATATTTCCAAGCTTATGCATAATAATATCAGTCTTTTTTTCCCCCTGCAAATATTAGAGAGCATATACCAGCATAATGTATTAATTGCACATTCACAATATGCTTTCAGTCACGTCTATAGTAAAAAGCTGTCTGAGGCACAACATGGAGGCACAATATTTTTACTGCTTTTCTGAACTCTGGCTGGATTGGATGGCTCCACTTTGAATATAAGAATAAAGTATATTTCGAAGATTTAAATCTGCTTATGACTCTTGGTCCAAGAAAACCAAGTATTTTAAAGCGGTGGGGGACACAAGCGGTGTCCCCCAGGGCTCAGTTCTGGGGCCAGTCTTGTTTAATATCTTTATCAATGACCTGGATGAGGGGATTGAGTGTGCCCTCAGTAAATTTGCAGACTGTCTTGGAAAGAAATCTGACCTTATTATTGTTCCATAGATCTATGTCCAACAAGACAGAAGTTCAGAAATTTCTGGTTGACCATTTTATTCAAGTTTTTGAAAAATCAAAGCAATAGTACTTTCCAACTATGCTACTCCCTAGCTCAGGAAAAAACTTCAGTGCTGTAGAAGGCTGGGTATCATCTGGCTATACTTGCATTTCTGAAAGAATCTATGAGAAATATATTGTGGTAGAAGGGATAAGCCAGTAAAACTGCTGTGTTCTAAAGTGACAGAATTTTCTGTACTGTAATGAAAACACAGCTGAACTCTTCTTTCGCCTTGCTATTACACAGTTCAAAGCTGGTAGCTGAAGGTAAACAAGAAAGCATCTCAGATGATAATGACATATTTCCAAGCTTATGCATAATAATATCAGTCTTTTTTTCCCCCTGCAAATATTAGAGAGCATATACCAGCATAATGTATTAATTGCACATTCACAATATGCTTTCAGTCACGTCTATAGTAAAAAGCTGTCTGAGGCACAACATGGAGGCACAATATTTTTACTGCTTTTCTGAACTCTGGCTGGATTGGATGGCTCCACTTTGAATATAAGAATAAAGTATATTTCGAAGATTTAAATCTGCTTATGACTCTTGGTCCAAGAAAACCAAGTATTTTATTAACCAGAAGGCTTTTGAAGAAATGTACTTAGCTTGCATGAACCCATATGCTGTCCTGAAGACAGAAGACGGTGTAACATGATGTCAAACATATCTATTTGGCTACTTTGGGGCATCAGAGCTTGGTTTGACTCCCAATATACTTTTCAGAGTAAAGGCTTCATACTAGTATTAAACATAATATTTTCATGTTTCTTGCCATGAGTCTTAGAAGACGGTGGGCAGTCTAAAAAGGGGGTGATTTATTGTGCAGATGTTGATAGGAATCCACTGAAGAGCTCAGACCAATGCCTCACTGTGTCGAACAACTGTCAGTCTGCTTCTTGTACAGCAGCTTACCGTACACCTGGGCTTAATAGCCTGCGAGGACCCTTTATCACATGATTACAATGGTCTTACCTGGCCTTAGTCTTTTAAAAAAGCAACAAACCTTAACAACACTTGAGCTTTCTGCCAAATCACTTTTCCTTCTCATATTAAATGCCATCTATTGTTTGCTAATTCAGGCGATTTAAGCTAACATGATTGCATGGAAGGTTTTGCGAAGTCTTTTTTTAGCCTGGAAGGATGTGATGCTATTCATGAGTCAAAGTAGGCTACATTTAATTGTCACTGAGCCTATGATTTATTTGGCAGGATTACTGGATTCTACTGATTTATCTGTTTATTTTGTTGCTGTCATAAAGTGCCCTTTACATAGTGATGGACTAATACATTTGGTTTTGTTGCCTGCTTTTTCCTCATTAGTAAACAGATCCAGACTCTCTTAATTTGCTTAAGCCATATGCTTTGCAGAGGCTTTGGCCATTCGTCTAAGATAAGAGGCATGATGCACAATGTGCTAGGCACAGCTTACCTTGCACCATCCCAGGTGTATCAAGTACAATGAAGACCTTTTCTTTTTTCTTCTTATTTTAAAAGTAGTACTATTAATTTCTGTGTATACATTGTTGCTTCAAGCCTACCAACAGCTGAATTGGAAGCTGCTTGCTAGCAATGCGGGAGTGAGGAAGCCTAGGAATTATTTTAACTCTTTACTGAACACTTTGCATTTTATGACAGCAGATTTTTTGTGTGTGTTTTTAAAACAAACAACCAACCCCCCCAGCTCTTCCAAAATTAAATGCATTGAAAATAGGAAGCTGCAGATCCTTCTGGAAAAGCCCGGTGGATTTAGTAAGAATAAACCAAGAAACTTTTACAGAACCATGTGTAAATTATAGAAACAGAAATACCAAGTTCCATAGAAATTACTCTAAAAACCCTATAGAATTTAACAGAAAATGAGAGTCTTTCTAAAATTGCTTTTTTAACCATCCTATAAATTGTTAAAATGAGGATATCATTCTCTATTAAACTCTTTAAGGAGGCTCTGAGAATCTTCAATTCTCTATTCAGTTTCAAAGGGGTGATCCCAATTCTGCAGTCTTTCTCACATGATTGGATTCATTGACATCAGTGGATTTGTTCAGAAAATGCAAGATCTATGCTGTACATCATGCCACGCTATAGGAAAGTTGTCTGATATAACACATTATCTTACTTTATAGTGCCATTCATTCATACCACAGATTTTTATACCCCTAGGGCAGGATCTATAGAGTAGTTTGGTGGATGGTGACCACACTGCCCTTGACAGCTGAGTTCATGTCCGGAATTAAGTAAATAGGTTTAGACCTGACCAAATTATTTCACCAGTAATATAAAAAAGAGTGCCATACTGCTTTATGTCACCCTGGGAATACCTCACATGTCCACTTGTTTTCTAAACTGCTGGGTGTATTCATATGTATCATAGAATCATAGAATGTTTTGGGTTGGAAGGGACCCCGAGAGGTCATGTAGTCCAACCCCCCTGCAGGGAGCAGGGACACCACTAACTAGATCAGCTTGCTCAGAGCCCTGTCCAACCTGGCCTTGAATGCTTCCAGGGATGGGGCCTCCACCACCTCTCTGGGCAACCCATTCCAGTGTTTCACCACCCTCATTGTAAAGAATTTCTTCCTTATATCTAGTCTAAACCTACCGTGGTTTAGTTTAAAACCATTACCCCTTGTCCTGTCACTGCTGGCCCTACTAAAAAGATTGTCCCTGTCTTTCCTATAGGCTCCCTTTAAGTACTGAAAGGCCACAATCAGGTCTCCCCACAGCCTTCTTGTAGACTTCTAAATGCCACAGAGGGAGCCTTCCAGCTAAGGACTGGGTTTCTCCTTGTTCATATGTAATTATCTAAAAGGAGGATGGTTGATCTAAGCCAGATTTCTTAGTGCCCTCTGTGATAAAGTGTAGGTGAAGATATGAAAAAGAGAGAGCGAGCTCAGTGTGATGATTCATGGTATTTTTTATTCTTCCTGAAACTAGTTGTCTAAGTCAACTGTTGAAGAGCCTGTCTCCTTTTAGGAAAAGCTGACTCACCTTCTGAAGGTGCCTATTTCTGTCCGGGACAGCAAGCCTGTTCTACGCACAGAGGGTAACTGCACATTACATATATATTATGGGAGGATGTTAAGAATTGCTGTGCAGACTTGTATCATAGTCATGTCTAAAAGTTTATCCGGTGAAATCTGGACAGACAGTGGAAGAGGTATTCCTCCAAACAGGACCTTCTCTCATCCCATGCCAGTGTGAATGACTGTTAGACTAGGGCTCTATCTCATGCCACTAGGTAAGGGCAAGCACAGCCATAATCATTCCTGTTCATAGTGATGGGACTAAAAGGCTAAATGGTCCTCACTGTTCAGGATCTACAGTAAAATAATGAACTACACAAAAGGAAAAACAGAGAGATTGTGCTTTTTTTCAATACTAAGTCCAACCCATGACCCTTCCTACTACTGACTTTACTGGGAAGTTCACCACCGGCATTTTACTTTAGGGTTCTTAATGGGCAACTAAATGGAGATCTTTGATTTGTTTTTCATTTTGACCTATGCTTAATTTTGAATCTAAGTGATATACAGTAGTGATCTCATTTGCTCAACCCGTGACAGGTACCTCAAATGCATTTCCTGAGACTGAAGGTCTTCATGCCTTCTTGTTTGTATCTTGTTTGTGAAGATGTTTTTTATTCCCCCCAAAATTCAGGCCCAAATCCATTATGCTTCAGGGCTGTGTTGCCATTAGTTTGACTTCTTATTTTGAAGGGAAGCTTAACACAGAGACAGTACTCATGTTTTCTTCCAGTCAGATGACTATGCTGTAATACAGTTTTCATACACCACACACGAGATTTTAAAGCACTTGTATACCGACCCTGTCTCTTGCTTTCTTTTTAGCCTTTGTCAAAATAGTACTCCTGCAAGCCTTCTGTTTTACAGAAGGTGAAAAAAATAGAACGGGTGTAACCAGCAATCTCTGTGTTCCAGCACAAAGAATAGAAATGGCTTTGAGATTACAATGTAATTTCAGGCTCAGAAGATGAAATTGGTTTCATCCAGGAAGAAAGGGAGAAAAAATGGAAACGAAAAAGAATGGCCATTGAAATGTTTTCTTTCTGTCTCTTTTGGCTTTAGTTACTTCTCCTTGTTTGGGCCTGATTGCTTGTTAAAGTGAAGTATATGTTTTACATTGAAATGGTGAAAGCACAAGTTGTTTACCTGAAATAAGTCACATTTAAAAAGGAGCTGTCATCCTTCCTCCCCCTTATCTTCATGTCTTCACGCATTCTTTTGAACCCCAGGATAAATCAGATGGAAGAAATTATACACTAGAAGCAGATTTACATTAATGGTGATTCCAATGGCAGTAACTGGTGTTAAAGGTATTTTGAAAGATTACCAAGGAATGGGTACACTTTCAAAAGCAATCTAGTTGTTACTTTGACTGCTGTTACTGATCCTGTGCATGCTCTCAGGGTGCCTCAGTTGTGAAGGAAAACATTAACTTAAGCTGCTTTAGGAAACAGACCCTGATTTTTTTTTTTTTTTTTTTTTTTTAATTTAGGGCTATATTCATTAAGGTAGTGATACATAAAAAATGATGGATGGACTTCATGATTCCTAGCAAGGGTCAATTTCCAATGGCGTTGTGGCTGGCCATGGGATCAAATGGGCATCACTGCAGTCAGTGCACTGTTTTCTGCCTGTAGTGCAATACTGTCACCAGGCAGTAGTTACTGTATGCTTGTGTTGGAGGTTAAACCCAACTGGCAGCTCAGCCCTACTCACTCCCCCACAGTAGGATGGGGGAGAGAATAAAAAGTGTAAAAGTGCAAAAAATCATGGATTGAGATAAAGACAGTTTAATAGGTAAAACAAATGGTGCATGCATCAACAAAGGAAAATAAGGAATTCATTGACCAAATCCAATCGGCAGACAGGGGTTTACTTTCCTGTTCCAGGAAAGCAGGGCTTCATCACGTGTAATGGTCTATATTCATTAAGGTAGTGATACATAAAAAATGATGGATGGACTTCATGATTCCTAGCAAGGGTCAATTTCCAATGGCGTTGTGGCTGGCCATGGGATCAAATGGGCATCACTGCAGTCAGTGCACTGTTTTCTGCCTGTAGTGCAATACTGTCACCAGGCAGTAGTTACTGTATGCTTGTGTTGGAGGTTAAACCCAACTGGCAGCTCAGCCCTACTCACTCCCCCACAGTAGGATGGGGGAGAGAATAAAAAGTGTAAAAGTGCAAAAAATCATGGATTGAGATAAAGACAGTTTAATAGGTAAAACAAATGGTGCATGCATCAACAAAGGAAAATAAGGAATTCATTGACCAAATCCAATCGGCAGACAGGGGTTTACTTTCCTGTTCCAGGAAAGCAGGGCTTCATCACGTGTAATGGTTACTTGGGAAGATGCCATCCCTCTGAACAACCCCCCATTCCTTCTTCTTCCCCCAGCTGTTACTGCTGAGCATAATGTAACATGCTCTGGAACATCCCTTCGGTCAGTTGGGGTCCCAGCTGTGTCCCCTCCCAGCCTCTCATGCACCCCCAGCCTCCTTGCTGGCAGGGCAGCAAAGGAAAATAAGGATGCCACGATGCTGTGTAAGTACTGCTCAGCAATAGCTAAAGCATTGCCAAGGTAAAACATCAACACTTGTCTTGGCCACAGATCCAAAACATAGCACCATAGGAGCTACTGTGAAGAAAATTAGCTCTGTCCCAACCAAAACCAGTACAGTTTGAGAGTCATCAGGCAATACAGGGCTGATTCTCTTGCTCTTCCCACGTCATGGGGATATTTGGGATCTGGTTTTTGAAAATTATGGTATCACTACTGAACAATTTCTGAGAAATTTCAATGTGCAGTGGCCAAAAAAAAAAAAGAGACAAAAAAAGCCACTTACCCAACCTGTCTCATTCATGTGAAAGACAATACCATATATGATAGAAATTTCTTTCAAATCTTTCTTCTTTCATGCCTCCCCACATGTTTGTGTGTTTGTGCTTTAATTTAAGGAAAACAAAATATAACTTTGCTATGAACAGGTGTTCTACAGACCATCTAAACTGACTCTGCATCCTTTCAAATAATAACAGGTAAAGTATTTGAAGGCTGTCAAACTGGCATTAATAAAATCTGTTCAGCTGAAGGGTAAAAAAACAGACAAAATTTTTGAAAGCCTCCGTATTTAAAGGCAGTGAAAGCATTTTACATATATTTTCCTTCTTTTTCATGTTTTTAACAAAGTCAAAATATTTTGAATTGTGGTTGTTAACAGGAAAGTCCCCAGTTACAAAATGACAAACAAGATCAAATGAAGACATGGTAGCAATATTAAAATATACAGAAGGGTTGCTGCAGACCAGGAAATTAACTTCTCCATGATCATAGGTAAGTTAAAAAACAATAAACTTAAATTCCATCTGTGAAGATTTATGTTGAACTGGAGGAAAACTGTTCTAGTGGCTCATGGTGAGGATCATGAAATGGTTAATAGATCACCTGAAACAATTACATAATTTCCATCACTGTAAACGTTTAAGGCCAGGATAGATATACACTGGTCAGAAATGGTAAATGTTTACCTGACTTGGGTTTGAGTCAAAGACATAATAGATAACCCCCTGATGCCGCTTACATCCTTTTTTTTTTTTTTTTTTTTTTTTTTATTTTTTAATACTCTACAAGTGACCATGGATTTCAGCAATAAATTAGGTTTTATTTGGCCTGGTAAACCACGTTATGTACAAGGGATCCCTTTCAAAAAGGAACTGAAGTAGGTTTATTTTTTTCAATGAAGAGAAGTAAGTGCCTGAAACTTAAGTAGATCAGACGAAATGAGCACTCAGAGTTCTTCTTCCCCCTGACAATGGAAAGATCCCAGGTGAATAGCTTAGAATTAGACATTGATGCTGTCATTGTCTAAACTTAGCTGAAATATATCTCCCACCCTGCCTAAATCCCTGAGGCCTGACTTCAATAATCATGCTCAGAGACTAACACAAATCAGAAATGCAAAGGTCTTCCCAATATAAAATGCTAGACATTTTCTTTTCAAATATCATAACTTGAATAGCGTGGCCATCTGTAAAAATGAATAGAAGATGTGGTTGGATTCTCACCTTTTTCTGGAAAAGGTCCAAACATAGATCAATCTTTTCTCAAAAGAGAACTCACCAGAAAGCAGAGTAAGTTACATCCATAGCAAAAATTTCAATATTTATGAAGTCTGTACATTGCAGCAATGAAGTCTGACTCAATTTTTTTGGAAAACGGATGGAGGAGAAAATTTCAGGATGTCAGTCTTGAAGGGACATAGGTAATTGCTGGCAGCCCTGATTTTCACACACGGATTCTGGAAGGGAATGTGTCCTTCTTGCTGACAACTTTACGTTGTTCCCTAGTGAAGAGGAGGGATTTTTCAAGCTATTCTTTGGCACATGTTGCAGATAGCACAGCTGCCTAGGGTCAGCATTCTCTATTCCATCCATGGATAAGTTTCAGGCATATAAATATTTCACGAGAATTTGAGATGTCTGAAAATCCTGCTTCATGTCCTTTAAGGTAAAAAACCCAACAAAATAAAAGTTAAACAAATCACAAAAAATATTAAAAATATCTTTAAACTTCCTGAAACAGCATTAAGACAAACAACTTGTTGTTTTTCTCTACTGTTTGCTTTTAATAATGCCACATTTGTTTATTTTTAGTCTAATTTGGGGGTTTAGATTTTTTCTCTAATTAGCTAATAACATGCATTCGTAACAATTTGTGTGATTATAATTTGACTTTAATTGTCTGTATAGTGCCCTGAGTCACTTGGCAAAAAGGAGGCTTATAAATATAACTCATTATATTATTGACATGCTTTTGTAATTTTCCATTTGCCTTTTAGAAATGCAATATTAAAATATTTGAAGCAATGAGTTGTAAGGAGAATGTGTGTGTGTGTGTGTGTGTGCATCTATTTAGTTAGGTTCCATGAAAGAGAGGAATCTGAGATTTGGTCACTTTTGATTTTTACCGCATCTAGAGAATTCAGTAGAAGCTTATCAGAGGTTGTACGAATGGCTACCTACTACTGTTGTTTTTTAAATCCACCTGAACACATTTATCTTCAAAAAAAAGTCCTCGAAGATATGCAGCAGTAGTTAAATAGTGTCTGTCCTGATTTCATTGTTTGTATTATAGGATTTGTATTAATAAGGATTGTTTGATTGTTTTCTTGTGTCGCTTGTCTGTTGTTTCCAATTCTGTCTTAGGTTACATCTGCTCTGCAGCCACTTAGACTAGCCAGTTTGAAGGAGGTAAGATACAACTGTAGGCCAAGATAAAACAACACTCTGCATGTATATGAAGTTTCTTGTGTGGGTCTTGAAATCAAAACTGATTTGCATATAGCTCGAACTTGGCTGATATCTGTACCCAAGCTAGCTAATTTGCTGGGAGTCTGCTTTGAAGGCATCGCTGTGACTCTATTCCAAGGCAATGACATTTGGTTTGTGTCTTCAGATATAAGGAATTATCATGCTTCTTGATACTATTAATAACTTGGAACTTAAAGCAATTCCTTCAACCAATATCAGAATCCAAATACTAATGGAGTTCGTAAACCTTAAGGCTTAATCAGTGGAAGCTGATGTGAGTGGACATAGTTGTTACTTCTCTGGACTCCACCTAAACCACACTGGGTTTATGACCTAATTTTGGACCTTCCATAAAAACAGTGAGAAACTGGGATGCTGTAGCAGCCACCCAGATTTGTGATACAGTTGAATTTTGTTTTGCCTTTCTACATGTAGTCAAAACCAGTCTTTGGTACCGAAACAGAAGGAAATATTGAATAAAGGTACCTTCAAACAAGGAATACATTGAGGAAGTCCTTATTTGCAAAGTTCTAGGACACACTGCAGCAGTGAACAAGATATACATATTAATGCTTTGGATATGTGGAATATTAAACTCTAGGTTTGACTTTTGGAATGCATCACATTAATGGAATACCCTTTTCTCTAGATCAGCATAAACTACTGCGTGAAAACTGATGTACCCTGAGTCTGGATGTCACAAAACAGTAAAAGTTGCTCTTGGTCAAAACCCCATCTAAACCAGAACCCTGTTTGCAGTAGTGGCTAAACCCATATGCTTAGGGAAGTGATAGAACAGGACCAGTTTATACTAAGCTGTCTATGAATATCCTTCCAGTCCCAGGTACTTGCATAGAAACCACCACTGGCTTTGCATTTAGCAATTGTCAATGGATTTCTCTTCCGTGAACTGGTCCAGATTTACCCTGAGCTCGTCTAAACCTTTATGATCCACAGCAACCTTAGTTCACTAATAATATTAAAGACATTCTTTAGGTATTTTGAACAAATTTCTCCTGCAAAATCAGTTTTGTTGCAAGTGTGGGAAAACCTGAGGTTTTGGATAGAATTATTAATTTTAGGGAAAAAGTCCTCTAAAACCATGAAAAGCTAAAAAATAAATTAGGTCTGTGATTCGTATGTTTCATGTCTCCTACAGTTGGGGCTACTTCCACTTTTTCGCTACTTTTTTACTTTTAAGGATCAACAGCTGTAATTTTTCTTTTGGTACCATGTCCTGGTTTTGGCTGGGACAGAGTTAATTTTTCTCCTAGTAGCTGCCATAGTGCTGTGGTTTGGATTTAGTATGAGAAGAATGTTGATAACACACTGATGGTTTAGTTGTTGCTGGGTAGTGCTGAGACTGGCCAAGGAGTTCTCCGCGCTCAACTCTGCCAGGGGGCCAAGAA
>NW_009259801.1:50465-71399 GCF_000687185.1 Egretta garzetta
TGATGGCATTTGTCTTCCCAAGTCACCATTACACGTGATGGAGCCCTGCTTTCCTGGGGATGGCTGAGCACCTGCCTGCCCATGGGAAGTGGTGAATGAATTCCTTGCTTTGCTTTGCTTGCACGCACAGCTTTTGCTTTCCCTGTTAAATTGTCTTTGTCTCAGCCCATGAGTTTTCCCACTTTTACTCTTCTGATTCTCTCCCCCATCCCATTGCGGGGGGAGTGAGTGAGCGGCTGCGTGGGGCTGAGTTACCAGCCAGGGTTAAACCACGACATACCACAAGAAGTGAAGATAGATATATATATATATATGTATATTTTAATACAACCACATGCACATGACACTGGGAACGGATAAGCTAATAAAATTAGAAAATATAATGGGACTAAACAGTAGACTTTTAATATGCCATTATTTACATTAGATATCTGTTGAGGATTCAATAGAATTACTTCTATTTCATCAAAAATGTCCTTTCCCTAGTAAAAATAGCCTCCACCATTTTCTTCACTGCTGCAAGAGCTACATGTGATTCAGCAGATTTGGAGCCTGGTTACATCATTTAGCATCTGTGTCTCTATCTAGCTGGCAAGGTCAATTTGTTTCTGCAAATAGATTTCCCTCAACTACAAAGGGCGATCAGTTCATGAATTCCCAGAGGTTTGGTTCTTGCTCTCCCTTCTCTCTGACACAATTCCAATTGGGGATGCTATTAAGCATTATAAAGTTAACCTTCTGGTGTATACTTGTAGCAGAACTCAATTTTTATCTATCTTTTAGGTCCTTTGGTGCTGAAGTCCTTGTTATAGTCAGGTTGTCTACATGATAGAATCGTATAATCACAGAATGCTTTGGGTTGAAAGGGACCTTTAGAGGTCATCTAGTCCAACCCCCCTGCAGTGAGCAGGGACACTGCTAACTAGATCAGCTTGCTCAGAGCCCCATCCAACCCGGCCTTGAAGGTTTCCAGGGATGGGGCCTCCACTACCTCTCTGGGCAACCTGTGCCAGTATTTCACTACCTCCATTGTAAAAAATTTCTTCCTTATATCCAGTCTAAACCTACCCTGGTTTAGTTTAAAACCATTATCCCTTCTCCTGTCACTGCAGACCTTGCGAAAAAGGTTGTCCCCATCTTTCCTATGGGCGCCCTTTGAGAACTGAAAGGCCGCAATCAGGTCTCCCCGCAGCCTTCTCTTCTCCAGGCTGAACAAGCCCAACTCTCTCAGCCTGTCCTCACAGGAGAGGTGCTCCAGCCCTCAAATAATTTTTGAGTCCTCCTCTGGACCTGCTCCAACAGTTCTATGTCCTTCTTGTGCTGAGGACCCTAGAGCTGGATGCAGTACTTCAGGTGGGGTCTCACCAGAGCAGAGCAGAGGGGCAGAATCCCCTCCCTTGATCTGCCAGCCATCCAGCTTCTTGTTATGCATCCCAGAATACAGTTGGCCTTCTGGGTTGCAAGCACACATTGTTGGCTCAGCCTTTCATCCACCAGTACTGCCAAGTCTTTCTCTGCAGGGTTGCTCTCAATGCCTTCATCCCCCAGCCTGTATTGATATCAGGGGTTGCCTCAACCCAGATGCAGGACCTTGCACTTGGCCTTGTTGAACCTCATGAGGTTCACACAGGCCCACCTCTCCAGCCTGTCCAGGTCTCTTTGGACGACATCCCGTCCTTCTGGTGTGTCAACTGCACCACTCAGCTTGGTGTCATCTGAAAACTTGTTGAGGGTACACTTGATGTCACTGTCTATGTCATTGATGAATATATTAAACAGCACCGGTGCCAGTATGGACCCCTGAGGGACACCACTTGTCACCGTTCTTCATGTGGACATCGAGGCATTGACCACTACCCTCTGCATGCAACCATCCAACTAATTCCTTATCCACTGAACAGTCCACCCATCAAATCCCTATCTCCCCAATTTAGAGATAAGGATGTTGTGTGGGACCATGTCGAAGGCTGATATTAAACACTTGGATGAGTTGCAATCTTTATTACTTGTGAGCATTGATGAATGGAGGGCTGAATGATGTTTAAAACAGCTTGAGAATATTCATGTGTAGCTGTTACAGCTATGAGTTAATTGCAGGTCAATCTCACATTCCTTTTTCTTTTGGCGGTGTTCAAAATTAATAGCCATTTCTTCTTTGTACTGATGCTTGCTTCTGTCTACCCTAAGTTCAGCCTGAAGCAGACATCGCTTCTGTACCCATTAATATGGTGACACAGCAGAATTGTCTGCTTTTTGTCTCCTCCAATTGTTATATCTCTGGGTTGACTGCTCAAACTTGCATTTTATGAAAAACTGATGCGTTCAGACAATATGTCCCTAAGAACCATGGTGCTTCTGATAGTTGTTTCATAGATTCACCATTGCTGCTCTGAACAGGAGCTTGTCACTAGTCTCTATTAGCAGCAAACTGTCAGACATTGCTTCCTCTGTCTCAGTTTTATGTGTGCACAAAACATACAACTTTGAGAAATGACAACATTGAAGGATGAGCCTATCTTTCAGTTTATTTACACTGCACAACAGAATGGAAGGTGAACATCCCCAAGCTAATATCAAGTGCCTCATCCATGTGTTTCCTCTTTCCTTGCCCTGTTCTCAACTACCTGCTGTGGGGATAACAGAGTAATTGCTTATTTCATAATAAGTTACAGCCCAATATTTTGTGTCGTATGTGAATTGGTCTTTTAACACCACTGGTGGGTTGGGTTTTTGTAGACAACAAAGATATCCAGTGTTTTCAGCAGAAAAATCTTTCTTTTGTTTTATATTTACGTTGACTTTTGTTGTGGTCTAACCCAGCGGGCAGCTAAACACAACACAGCCATTCACTCCCTCCCCGCCTCCCCAGTGGCATGGGGGAGAGAACTGGAAATAAAAAAGTAAACCCCATGGACTGAGATAAAGACACTTTAATAAAACAGCAGAGGGAAAGAATAATAATAGTTATAATAATGGTAATAATAACAATGATAGAATATACAAAACAAGTGATGCACAAAGCAATTGCTCACCCCCCGCTGACTGATGTCCAGCCCATCCCCGAGCAGCAGTATCTGCCCCCTGGCCAGCTCCCCCCAGTTTCTATACTGGGCATGACTCCATATGGTATGCAATAGCCCTTGGGCCAGTTGGGGTCAGCTGTCCTGGCTGTGCCCCCTCCCAGCTTCTTGTGCCCCTGGCAGAGCAGGGGAAACTGCAAAGCCCTTGACTCTGTGTAAGCCCTGCTCAGCAACAACTGAACTATCAGTGTGTTATCAATGTTCTTATACTGAATCCAAACCACAGCACTATGGCAGCTACTAGGAGGAAAATTAACTCTATCCCAACTGAAACCAGGACAACTTTTCAAATAATTTCTTTTCTTAACTGTTAGTCTTGAAGGAGAACTGCCAAATTGCCTGCTTCAGTATATTTTTTTTCTGCAGTAACGCTGGTAATTACAAGAGGAATTTTAAAAGTTTATTTTAGTTTATTGGTTTGATGTCTGTTCATTTTTCCCTCAGGTGAAGTATACAATGGGTCAAAACTATTTTAGTAAAAAAATATTAATTTAGCATTGCAGCTTTAAAAAAGAAGTATAGGACAGGCATTTTATGCCAAAATTCTAAATGGATCATTTCCCTGGAAAACTAACAGTCTATATAAGTCAATACATTACCAAATTAATTATATTTTGTTTAGCAGTATTTTATTTTAGTGTTTTATTAAACCAGACCTCTGAGTATTAAAAGAAATAAGGGAGAAAGCCCATGTAATATTAGCTGAATTCAGTGCTGTTTATTTTATCCTTTGTTATTTTTCAATATTAAACTGTACAAAAAAAGTAATTTCATATATATTTACAGGAATCAGTCTTTTCTTAATTTTTTGTTCCAAGATTATCATTGGAATACGTCTTCTTGGAAAAGCAAATGTAGAAATACTATGCAAGATGTTAATGAAAGATCAAGAGTAATATGAAATAAGTATTTGGCATTTAATCTGCTCCCTTGTAACCTGATTTTCTGACACAACTTCACTGACTTCAGTGAAACTACATCAAATTACAACAGTTGGCTCCAGGCAAGTGAACATAAAGTTCTTTCAGAGTGGGGCAATGGAAGTCCTCCCTTTCCAAAACATCAAACATCCAATAAAACACAAGGAATAAATCTCCCGCCGCTTGGGTCCTATAATTCATAACGACAGCTCAGGTCAAGAAAGAGCTCAGTCACATTAATGCAACAGTTATATATATATTATAAATCTTTAGAGTACCCACGGCTGGGGTACTCAGTATGAAGAAAAAAACCTCACAGAGCTGTGCAAAGCCAGCTCAGGTCTGTCAGGGTCAGCAGTAGATGGGGTTAACAAAACCTGTCCATTCCTGAGACCGAGGTATGGAGACATTCAAGTTAGGTCTGGAACCAGTAAGGCCATGTCTACATCTGAGCTAATAATCTCTGCCAGACTTCAGCCGGCTTCCGTGTGTTTGCAGTGTTTTGTTAATGCCAGCTGGGTAGCCCACCCATGGCTAACATGAGGTTGACTGCACTTGCTTCTTCTCAGAGCGTGCTTTAACCTTCCTCTCTCTTGGCAATGTGCAAAACAAACATAATAAAAACTAAGAGCATATGGATAGGAGGTAATTCTTTTAATTGGGAGCTTGCATATGGCTGCAAAAATTAATTAAAATCATGCTAATTCTTCAATAAAAATCCCTGCTGCAAGGTGAAACACTGAGACAAGCACCTAGGAAGGTTAAGGTAGGATGGTTATAGAAGTGCTTCTGTGATTCTTCACTTTAGGAACTGGGCTTCAGTCTCCTGATTCTCTTGGGAAATTTTTGTGAAATCTCTTGACCACCTGTCTGATCACAGTAATGAATATTTTTGTTTATTCATACATCTTGACTGCAAACTGAATCCTTCTTTTTAATGTACGTGGAAGGTGGATGGTGGTGTGTCTATACAGTCCTAGAAAATGAGGAAGTTAGGGAACATGAATTAAGATACTATTCCAGTAATATCTTCATTCTGCTTGGATGCTTGTTCAAATGAACACTCAAAAAGCCTCAGGAGAAACTTTTGCACAGTGAAAAGCCCCCACTCTAAGTCATGTTGCCAAGGGATTATTCATCTGAAAAGCCACAATTTTCCACACTTGATGAATTTCCAGAAAATTCTGAGAAAGACAATAATATTTGGTAGGCAATATTGCCAGTGGGGTCCATAGAAGATAGCTTTACAACTATGTAAATCTCTGTAAATTGACTATGCAAAGCTTCTTGCCCCTTTTTATAAGGGGTGTGTGCTTGCTACTTCGGGGCTTAAAAGCCTATCCCATGTTAAAACAAAATTTTCAAAAGGCTACGTATATATTTATTAAAAAATGATTATTGATTTGGTTAACAGGTTTACAAAAACAAATCCACTTCAGGTTTGATGTGCTAGATCTATGGGTTATGAGAAATCTATAGAATGAGAACAAACGTTATCAAACTGTTATTGTTTTTCTTCTTGTTTTGCCCTTGATCCTTATTTCAGTTGTGTTGCCTGAAGCAGGTGGACGTATGGTGTATGGTTAGGGAAGCTCTGAGAGATCTGCTTGGAGCTTCTGAAGATATTGGCTTCCCTGGCTGTCTGCTCCTCTCCCCTGCTGCAGGCTGTTGCCTCCCAGCAGAGATGACAGAACAGCTGACATGTGTGATTCAGTTTAAGCTTAGCTTAAACTCACCTTCACTGGCCATTTCAGCTAGGTCATCAGTCTTCACTAAAATGGGTGACAAATACACACATCTTGTTAAAACAGCTTTTCTGTGAAGGCTGAAACATCAGGTGGAGTAACAAAAACCTGGAGGGGTAAGAGATAAGGCAGTAATGTTTGAAAGTCTGACAACTCTTTCTGCTTTGTATATATTCCTGCAACCTAAGACTCCTCTTTGTGCATCCTATCTGGTTCCATTTCATTAATTACATCTCATAGCATGTCCAGTCTCCTACCTCTCCAAGGAGAAGAGAGATCTTTTATTTCCTCCATCTTCTCCTAGTGTGTCATGATACAGGCATTACAATGTGCAGGATCTTTCCAATCCCCATTGCTCCTGAGCACCCCAGTTTGAACCTAAAGGTTTTGTTTAAGGAAAACTACAAACTGCTGTGGAGCTTGACTAATAAATATCATGATGCTCCGAACCACACCATGAACCACATCATTTCTCTCCACGCTTAAGCTTGATGTGCTTTTAAAGCATTCCAAAAGCGGAAGCGTATCTGACTTTCTGCCCGCATTCTGTGACTAATGGGAAATGCTTTGTTGTATGGATGTTGTATGTGTGTGATTAACATATATGTGACATGGACATACCATTCATAACGTGGAGTGAATTTACAAAGCTCTTCATAAATGTTATAAAACTAGCAGAAAAGACAGTGCACTCAAGTGGGAAGATTTAAGATATTATCCTAATGGCTTTATTCTTTGCAAAAGAATATGATATTCTATGCAAGGCATAGAATAGGTGAGGGGTCTGGAGCACAAGTCTTACAAGGAGCGGCTGAGAGACGGGGGGTTGTTTAGCCTGGAGAAAAGGAGGCTGAGGGGAGACCTGATCGCTCCCTTACAACTGCCTGACAGGAGGGGGTAGTGAGGTGAGTGTCGGTCTCTTCTCCCTGGTAACAGGCAATGGGACGAGGGGAAATGGCCTCAAGTTGCACCAGGGCAGGTTTAGGTTGGACATTAGCGAAAATTTCTTCACCGAAAGGGTTGTCAAGCACTGGAATGGGCTGCCTAAGGAAAGGGTCGAGTCCCCATCCCTGGAGGTATTTAAAAGCAGGGTTAGGTTAACGGTGGACTTGATGATCTCAAAGGTCTTTCCCAACCTAAAAGATTCTATGATTCTAAACTTGAAAGAACAGCAGCTTGCTATTTCTTCTTGAAGACCTCCAACCTGTCAAATTTCAGGGAATAGGAAGGCAGCCGAAATTTGTTGAGAATAGAAGATCCCAAGTAGACAAAAAACTTATTTGTGCCATTCATAATCTTGTTCTGAACTTTATTTCATTTTCTAAAGTTAAATTACATATTTGATAACAAAGTTCATTGAGTGTTTCTGCATAATGAAGAGAGGTTGTTAATGTTAATGTCAGGACATATAAAAGATTTCATGGTGCTTTTTCCCTGAAAGTATTCCACGCTTGGCTGAGATCCAAAGGCCATGCATTCTGGATCTAACTCTGCATACAGAGTGCCTGAATAACATAGAATAAATTGTTATCCCTTTTGTGCCTCAGTTTCCTGCATTTGCCAGGAAACTATTCTGACAGAATGAGAACACGTCATAGCCTGGGTTTTTAATGGAGATACAAGCAGCTGAAATATAGACCTCAGTCCTGATATCATCAGGGTGTGTCAGCACATTATCTGACACAATTGTATACCTACTGGTGTGCTTTCTAGTGTCATCACAGGTGGTTTAGAAATTTTTAAAACCACATTGGAAAGAAGTAGCTGGGCTGACTAAAGGTATGCTTATATAAGTATGGTCCTACCCCCCACATCGTGATGAAGACTTCTAGATCACGTCTCCAGAACTTTCTGCTGTGTCACCTCAAGTCCCAATTGAACAACAGGACCAAAAATCTCTTTAGGATGTGTCACAACTGTCCAGCATTTAAAAAAATGGAAAATAAGAAAGATGTAAGGAGATGAATCATAGATGAAAAATAGAGATGAAAAAAATAATCAATATAATCCCTTGCCATAAGGCACTCAAGTTTTCCATAAGATCCTCTATGGATGGATGAAAATCTGACAAAATTAACTTCTGGTCACAACAAAATGTTAGCCAAAAACATTGCACTTTCCTGGTGTTGATGCTACATTTCTTAATTATTATATTTCCACAGATCTGTAAAACCCCTGAAATTACCTCTTATCCATCCATTTATCCTGCTTCAGAGTCAATTTGCATTTCTATCCATTACTGAGCCTATCACTTTGCTTTCACTCCAGACTCCCATTGTTCTGCTCAAACTATTTATATTCTAGTCCTTGGTTACACTTCAGTCCATGACTTATTTCTGAATTAGTTACAATCCCAAGCACATCATTCAATCTACTCCTTTCATTTCTCAGCATCTTATCTCTCCATCAGAATTCATCCTCCCACTTAGTTTTTCATAAGCCATGTAGGTCAAGGATGGTTGATCTTTATTCACACTTCACAACCCAAAAATATGAAATAACACTTTTTTACCTACTTCCTAAGATATTAATTTTTTTTTAATAGTTAACACACACCTTGTCCCCAACAATCTTTCTTAATAGGACACCATTTGTGTGCTCACAATTTACTCTGGATAGTCATGAAACTAGGCAGAAAATATTCCTACCAGTCAGCTGTACCTTCAGCAGTTCTGCTTGCAGCTGATCCAAAAATGTGCAGAGATTTGTTTCGTGGATACCTTTTGGGTAGTTACTCCATTGCACCTCACCAGGAGATACTGATTTACTTTGCGGTTCTGAAAAAATTTGGGGAAAGACTTTATTTCATCCATTGTTTTTTCTGTGTGCTGAGTAATGACTAGGTGGAATAAACTGGATTCTGGTAGTCCTGATGGATGGATGTAGTGGGTCAGGATAATGTATCTTTCATATTCTCTAGGAAGTACACTCCTAGAACCAGCCTTGAAAGGTTAGTGCCTACATCCAGCACATGGTCTTTGGTAAAGTGGGGAGAACTAAGCATGACATACTGAGATTAATAAGCTTTGGAACAGTCCTTAAAAATGCAAAACTAAGAATGATTTTAATACAGCATTTTGTAGCAACTTGCATGTAATCAGATTTTTAACTAACCTTTGTGTCTGTTTTTCAGGACATTGTTTACTCTGTCTGTATTACGCTGTCTGGTTTATAAATGGATCTGTTGTGTGGTAAAGTATGAAATGTTTTTTTTTTTTTCCTCAAATCTAGACAAATTATGCCCAATGCTTTCACCTTCAGTGGGTTCAACAAAATCAATTCAGTTATATTGGTAATGTACTTTCCAACACTCAGCAGCCATCTAGGCCTGAATTGTAATGAAACCAACACACTGTGTACAGGCTGCTGCATGAGTAGTAATAATATCTTGCACTTATATAGTAATAATTCTATTTACTAGGCAAGATACAAATGAAACACCCAGAATATAATACCAAAACCAAAACAAAACAAAAAATTAGAAGTCAAGATATTTTTTCAAGCACCATTACACCTGAAAATACAATGAGCTGTAATGCTTTGTTTTTCTTTCCTCCCTCCCCAGGCCCCCTTAAGTAGGCAGCTACAGTAAGTTAACTACTCTGTACTGGTGCGAGCTGTTACACAGAATGCATGATGACATATAGCGAAGACAATCTATAGGCACTCTCGGTACTGTTTTGTGCACTGAATGGCACATGGAAGAAAGTAAATCTGGAATTATCAGCCAGCTAACAATGAAACAGCTCAGTCTGGGACCTTTTTCTACCACGTGTGCTAACACAAAAGAGAGAATTCCAGTACAACAGTCTGGTCCCTCATCTGCATGACCGCATTACCTCCTATTGTCTGCATTGCTGAGCCCACAATCTTGCAGTTATACAGGGTTCATCCAACATTTGAAGGTCTGATACCAGATTCTTCAAGTGCTACATTTGAACACTTGCAGGAAGCGTTTTCCCAAAAATCCACCACCACAAGCTGTTGGATGTCTGGAAATGGTGGAAAACCTCTCCTCTTGTGCTGAGGCAGTATTTTACTACTGGAAACAGTAATTTACTACCAAAAGTGGAAGTATTGGCAACAAACGTGTGCTAAATTGAACTAAATACTTCTGAGAGGATATTTATGTACCTATCCTCATTTGCTAGTCTGAATGTAGTTGCTAGTCTTAATGTAATTATTGAATAAGTTCTGTTTATGGTTTTTTGGTTTAGTTCATATGGTTTCATAGAACCTTTAAAATGATTAAGGGAAACTACCGCATGGTATTGTAAAGACTCTGGACTCAAAGCACTGTGAAATGGTACCGTCTGCATCCTCCTGCTTTCTCTTGCCGTTGCTGTTACTGATGTGTTATTATCCCAGATTAGTTACTCACACAAGACATTGGGCACCCTGTAGTGAGGACAAATACTTATTTTCCTTGTCCTCCTCTTTCTGCCAAAACTTTATGAACAACCACCCCTCCTCCCTTAAGAGTTCTAATTAACAGTGTACTACTAAGAGGAAAACTATCATCATTTTAGCTTTTTATATGATTAACATACCCTAGGATGATGTCATACTGCTGTGAAATACATCGATATGTTGCATCATAGCAAAGGATCCATGATTAGAAATGTATCCCAAGAAATATTATAAAATAAGCAGAAGACCTACAAAACATTTCATCCTAATTTAGAAGAGATTTTCCACACCACAACTTTTCCCATGACATGGAAGTCTAAGTTTTACAGGTTTTAATTAACGTCTCTTGAAAAAACCCCGCCACATTTGCAATGTATGTGTCATTTCCCCTCTGCTTGTGTTCTTAGAGCTCCAACTCTGTTCCTGCTCTTCTTCCACTGGTGTCGATACTCTGCAGAAGGGAGCTTGTGTGAATTGTCATATTTCAGTTGAATGAATCTATAATAATTTGTTTCTTCGGAGATTTTGGTCGAGGGCCTCTGCTAACACTGTGGGAAAGCATCAAAAACACAAATTTGAGATGAGTGCTCAATGACTCTTTGCAAAGCTCTCTCATCAAATATACTTTCTTCTTCATTAGTACTATAAATGGTCTAAGTGTGGAAAATAATTTTTACATTGCTACAGAAGAGCTTGGCTGAAAATGCGATATGAGGTATGCAAATAATTTTCCAGTCAAAATTGGACAAAAATGCACCTTGTAATTATTTATGTTCATTTTGTGAGCACCCAATTCAGGATCCTTGGGCCCTGAATTCAGGGAACCTGAGCACTCACAGATTCATTAGCAGCTGTAGCTGTGTGAAGGCCAGGAAATACACATTTAAGAATTTTAATCATTACATACTCTAAGACAGGGGATACTACAATTACATGACACTTAAACTATGCAAATTGTATCCAAAGCATGGGACTAATAAAGCCTGGTTTCATATTGCTTCGTGTTTGTGCTGACCCATAAGTTTCAAATTCCAGCTAAAGCTTCCTGTTGCTGGGCACACGTGAAAGTACATATTCTGTTGTCTAATAAGGATTGAGTTCAACTTCATCCTTACTGGAGGAATCTATAGGGTAGTTCTACTCTAGAAAAAAAAAATCATTTTTACATATAATATATGTTATAGTATATATAATATATACACTGTATTAATAATTATATTAATATAATTACTTTTTGGATGGCATTTTAAATAGAAAGTCATATTAATTAAACTTTTAAGCAGTCATGTTTAATACAATTAACCATGTATAAATGATTTAAAGAGGCAGTGCTTATTAGAAAGATAACGTTGACAAAATTAACTAAAGGTTTAAGAGGTGGCAGAGCAACCTTAGAAGGACAATATGCCCTTATGTAAAATCAAGCATGAAACTTCAGTGTGGATCACTGATACGTCTTTTAAGTTCAGTGAAAGCAAACCAGAGCTTTAAAAATTACAGGAAAGAAAAGATCAACATTATTGTTAGAATTTTATGTGCAGAAACAGAGGGACTATAAAGAGGGCATTGAAAGTACAAATGGGAATAATGAAGCAGTACTGTTGAAGAATATTAAGATAAACATAAGAGGTTCTTTAAATATGTTAGAAGGAAAAATAGGAAAGAAAATATTAAGAAATTGAAGGAGAAAGAAAAGCATGGCAGTATGAGTAGCTGAAGATGAGTAGGCAAGTGAACCACATCTTTACCAGGAGATTATCATCAACACAGCTGGGCAGACATTGGATTTCCACCTGCTTTTGGAAGGAAACTGAAATAATTAGAGCTGTAGAATAAGAAAAGGACACATCTCATAAGGATCCTGTCTGTAAAAGATTGCATTCCAGGGTGGAGAGTGACTGCAGAGTATACTCTTCCAAGGTTTCTTCACACCAAGTCAGTGATGGCACTGAATGGTCATCATCTTTGGAAAACATCACTTCTTGGTTTTACAGATGTAGAAAGAGATGTTAAAGGAAGAAAACAGAAATGGGATGGAAAACACATGGGGTTTAGAGCTTTTTGGACAGTTAGAGGTGGTTTAATTGAAATCTGAGGATGTCTTATCAATGTCAAGAAAGATGTTTTGCTTGATTCAGTCCCTTAAACTTTGTTTTGTATTTCTTGCATTTCCTTTCGAAGCAGCTGCTGTCCACCACTAGTGGATATTCATCCTTTACTAGATTAATTATGTTTCTTCTGTTATTGAGTCCCATGTTACCTAAAACCAGAATTGAACTCCTGAGATATAAAATCTCTTTTACTGCATACAGTAGCCGTGAGCTTTTTGTTGTCTGATTTTGTGTGGCTAAAGAGCAAGACTCAGGGTATCGCTTCTTTTCTTATGTGCTGTTTTTTCTGGATGATGGAAGGAGGGGAGGAGGCATGACATTTGCAGTTTATAATTATGCATACTTGGATCCTTTTGTTCTCATAATAGTGAGTGATAAAACCAAAGCACGTTCTTTCCTCTTGGTGCCTATTTTGTACATAATGCATCTGTATTACGTGATAATCAGCACATCTCCCACTTCATTATAATATATATAGCCAGGAGTTGCAGGAGTTCACATATTCTGTTACATTCAATTTATCGTCTTATGGAGCCCTCCAAAGTGTTGCAAAGTTTGGCCACTAGCACTCTTCGGAGTATATATTGCCATGAAATGGAGATGTGCTGACTATTCAGGAAAGAAAAAGTGTATTTAAAAGAAGAAAATATCATCACAGAAGACTGCAATGAAATAACTTTTAAACATTTGATTAGGAGACTCTAAAGCCAAAGAACTTTAGAAAAAACAGCAAGGGCAGCTAATAACCTTAATTCAGTAGTATCCTGGAAAAAGTTGGCAATACACTTGATAGTAAGGGAAATATGGTAGAAGGTTGCTGAGTGAGCAAGCATGCTAATGGAGATACATAAACTACATTAACTGATGGGATTGTGGAGTGTAAGCCTGGCTGAGTTTTTAATATACAAACTCTATTAATTACAAGATTTAAGAAAAAATAATGTATTCAGCAGTTCTCTCTCCTCACCCCCCACCTCCCCCAGCTTTAGTGGGAGGAGGGGACTGCTTAGGATCTGATGGTATGCTGGGTTAGAAATGAAAAAGCGTCTTGAAAATTGTTTTGAACTGTTTCCACAGAAATCAATGTCTTTTTGCAAAGTAATATAAGAAAAGCTTAAGAAAAGCAAACATTTCAGGGGTCAGAGATCTCTCAGAAAAGGTGATATGGCCCAATGCAGAGACAAACAAGAAAAGGAAATCTAGATTCTATTTTCCCCTCTGTCACTAAAATTCCACGTCTCCATTGGCATGTCATGTTGTCTGACTGCTCTCCCAAACAGCTTTTCTCAAAACGGGCTGCAAGTGCTTCAGGGATGAGCTGGTTCTAATTATATATTTGCATTATATATTGGCGGTTCTGGGTATTGCTTATGATTTTACATCTTCTGAAAGATTTGCAAACTGTATTTGAGACCAACCATTCATTATAACACTAGTATTATTATTGTTGTTGCAGTTATTGGTATATTATTACTCATAATAATACCTGTTATACTAGAATACACTGTGTGATAAATGATGCCAATAACTCATTTTGAGTAATACCATACACTGCAAGTGGCCCCCCTAACACAGTGGCTCCATCAACACAGATGATTGTTGTTTATTATGAATAAAGTTATCAGCATCTGATCTACTATGTGCCTATAATAAGAGTAAGTTTTATTTAACTCCCAGATTAATTATATGCCTCTTAAGTCAACATTTCCCTTCCAAAGAAGTGTGTAGGTTAAATGAGATACTTTAAGAAAAACAAAAACAACCAACAGCAACAACTTCACATACATCTATAGACGTGGTGACCAAGAATGTTTAGCTTTCAAACAAATACTTTAACACAAAGGTTATATAAAACTAAAGCAAAAGTGCAGGCCCTTGTACAGGACTTACTTACTCTTTTAATAATAATGAGCCCGTGCCTCATAGAACCAGTGAAATGGAAGAAAAAAGCAGATATAACAGGTAGGTCACAAACCCTAGTAAGCCAAAAGAATTGAGGAAAGTACACATAATTCTGCACTGAGCATCTCATTGCAGAGGAAATTGGGCAGGAGACTCACCAGGAAAGTTCTTCACCTTAACCCCATAGACTGTACAATGTGGGGCTTTGGGGAATGGGACTTCAAAGTGAAAATTGGTGGCGTGCCCATCTGAGGCACAGAGAAACAATGTGCAAGTTACTAAAGCTGTAAATATTGTGTTTGCTGTAGTTAATGTCAAACCTTCCCAAAGTCTGAAAGAGGGGGAATCCAGAACTGCCCTTTAATCTGTTTTCTCTGCCTTGTCCTAACCTGGTAAGCTTGCTGTTAGCAAACGGCTGGTCTGGAAAAAAGAAGCTCCTTTTTTCCCCCCCATCCCTCTTCTTTGGTACTTTTACACCTGAATCCAGCCACTTCAGTCCGAGTAAAGGGGATTTTCTTTTCACTGAGCACTAAGGAAAGCCCCTGGCTTGGATAAGGGCAATGCAAGTATATCTTACTACAAACTTGTGTCCCATCTCTAATGTAAGGACAGAGTACAGAGCACAGGAGGAAACCTGTTCTGCACTTGGTCATCCTGCTAATACCTCTGGCATCAGGTCTGTCAGTAAAAACTAGTGTCAAAGCACAGCAGCAACTGATTGAGTTGCAAAGACATCGTCAGTACCATAAACAAAGTCTCTGCCCTTTCATGCTGGTAAATAAATCACGCAGCTTCACCATAGCTGTGCTATAAAACCCACCTTGATAAAGCCAGTTTATAGTCGCTGTGACAGCATCTGTACATATCTGGTTATATACCACACCCAAACCATTTCAGATAATTTCCTTCTTAGTATGCAATAATGTTTGTTCAAATGCTTGAGATCCTATCTAAAATTAAACGCTGGATATTCTGTACCAGCCTTGTGGGAGATGGAATATGTTTTCTTAAAATCTGTGCTTATCAGTCACAGACACGCTTTATCCTTTACACATGGTGTCATTGGATACATCCCAAAATTAGAGTGTTGTGGTAAGAAACAGACTTTTTTTTTTTTTTTCCATGCAATGATGCAAGAAGCTCTGCCCAGCTAAAGTGTAAAGCTTAGGGAAATAACAATTAAGGAAGAAAGCTCTAGCTCCATGGGGAGAAAGAAATATTAAGCTACATCTTGTTAAGCACATAGCAAAAGCAAGAAAAAAAAAAAAAGGTGATGTGGTGTGATGAGATGACTCATTCTGGACACAGATACCGCAAACAGTAGGGAATTTAATTGCCTTGCAATTAAAGGGTGAAGGCACAAACAGGGTGCTAGCTTCTATTAGGCAGGAAGGCAGCTTCACTACCAATGATTCACTCCCAAAAAACAAAGACTCCTGAAATGCTGTGATCGTTTGCAGACGTCTGCAGGAGAATTAATATTTGAAAACAGGAACATTCGTATAGGCTATAACAATGACAGAGTTCCCTCAAAGTCTGACTTGAATGTCTACCATACCATATCAAGCAGATAAGGTCTTAATATAAAAAAATCCAGTGAATTCCAAAGTGTAGTTATTTTACTGTTGCAATTCTATAAATCAGCCTTAGAAATCTACTAAATTAGCTTTCTTTTTTCCCTGCATTTAATGGCAAACCAGAATTCTCCACAGAGAATCCTAACAGCAAATACTACTAAGTGAAATGTGATAAGTTTGAGGTCATTTCCCTGGGAAATAACTAAGGAAGATATCCAAATAGAATCAGTGAGTTGATAGAGATATGGCACACTCACCAAAAAATACCACTTTTAATAAAATAATTTTTTTATTCATTAGCTGCGGAAGGAAATTAGAAGCTGGGGATGAGAGTTACTAGTTATTACAGGAAGAAACAAAAGCCTACTTGCAATTCACAGGTTTCCCAGACCATAGGGGGTATTGCTTTGAGAAAATCCCAGTGAGAACCCCTTTTATAAAATCTTGCATTATCCCAATATCCTCTTATAACAAATTAATAGGCAAGCTGTCTAATGTCATGTTCCTTTCTATTGTCTTTGATTATCCAGACATACTTGGTGTCACCCAACTGCCTCCGCGATAATTGGGATTTTGCTGTACCAACATCTGAACTTTATTATTCTGTATTAGTCACTTGGATCCCTTGCCAATGTCCTTTAATACATCAGCAAATAAAAAGATCATTTATAACCCAAAAAGAAGAGGGCTTGTGCTCATCTTCCTCAAAATTTACTCTATATTTTTGTTGCTGAAAAATCCACCCTGCACTGGGTAGCAAACTATTGGTGTCTGACTGTCAAGGAGTGGGGGGGGAACATGAGCATCTGTGTGAAACACAGTGATTCTCTCACTCTGTCACCCTAAAAGTTATCTCCCTTCTTCTACCTTTCAGTGGGTTGTTATTGTGTTTGTGAAATAATATGGGCTCCCTCTGGTGACTAATTGAACACCTGCAAATTCCCAAAGCGTTTAATCAAAAGCCGAAGCCCGATGGATCAAAGCATCTGCCTGGGTGCAGGAGGATGCTCACATTTACATAAAAGTAAACAAAAAATGTTAGTTTAGAGAAACAGAAAAAAACTGGGTTTGTTCAATGTAATGCTTTTTCAGGGACATAATTTTCTCTATTTTAGGCCATCCTGAAGGTCTCTCACTATTTTTTCCACGTTGCTGGAGCACAGAGATGTCTGCAATGAAGACAGAGCATGTTCTTTAAATATGTTAAGCATTGTAAGGAGGAGCATCCCAGCATCTGAGATCACTGATAGTTCTCTGTGGTTTTTGGGTGGCTAAGAAGGCAACCATAGGGGAAAAAAAAGGATAACATCTTATTTTGAGAGTCATTCCAGAGAGATATAATTTTTCTCGCTCTATCAGCATTGTTACAACATTTAACACATTATTCAAATGGCAATGGTTATCCACTGTAATAAGTTTCATTACACTTTTTCTTAGCAATTTCATAAAACCATTCATAGGCACAGTAAGAGTTAACTTTATTTCGGGTTTCAGCCTAAAGACGATCAGTATGTAGCGTCATTCTACAATCTGGTTGGGTTTTTTTATAGCATAAGCATGGTTTTTTTTTTTACTGTTGCATTTGAAATTGCAATGGTACAGTAAATCATACAAATATTAAATCTCAGTCTCTCACACTATCAGTCTATATTCAAGTGTTTGGTCAAGTTAGACTGCTCGATAAATGAATCATGGCCTGTAAAGGCAATATACTTTGCTTGAAAGTGGTGACTCAGTTTACTATAATTTAATTTGTAAACAGTCCCATACTTTACAAAATTTTTAAAGTCACCTACTTGAGAGTACTTAAGTCCCTCCCATTTTCCTCCTGTGAGAGGATCTCTTTTTAGATAAGATTTGCACCTCTGGCCGTTTATGACCTTACTCTTAAATGAAGGTACATCAACTTCAGCCAACATAAGTGAAATTGTTACGATATTAAGGTTGCATTACTAAGTTTCAGTATACTGTGAAAGAAATGGAATACAAATCCCAGGCTGTCAATTTTGTCAGCTTTGAAGAACAGTGGGAGAATCCTACTTGATGTACAAAATAGTTTTTAATACCTGAACAGTTCCTTAGTGCTTCAGCTGTCAAAATAAACAGTCTGTAATGGCACACCTCAATGTTTGCATTATTCAAGCTTTATGAATTCTGTTACTATTTTTAGCAAATACAAAAAATGAAAAAGTACATTACCTTCAAGATAAAATGGTAGTTGGTTTTGTTGCTTTTGTACCTTTTCTTTCCTTCCACTTTTTTTTTTTTTATTACTATTATTTTGAGGCCAGAATGGTGTCTTAAAGTTTGGTGTGTATTAGATTTCTTTTTTATTAACTTTTTACTTTTATTAGCTGTGAATGCTGATATATTGTCAACAATTGAGGTTTCTTTCATGTTTTCCAAAATTTCCTTGTGTGAGTTCATGGCTGTCTTAAAAATAATGAAGCAGAAAATGGTTTATTCCCACCTTAATTGTGTAGAAGTGAAAAATGACTGGTAATATTTTGATATTTCTGTAATTGGAGAGATAAGAAATGCACCTTTCAAGAACAACTTTCAATGTTTTCATAGTTGAAAGAAACGTTGACATGTAGCAATTCCACAAAGCTTTTTTTCTGCTTACAGAAGACACCATTTTAACAATGCATTCATCTCAGAAAAAAAACACTACTTACAATTTTGGTAATAATGAAGTGATGGACAAGCACGGCTCTGAACAGTACAGTTGGTTCGTTCTTATTGCTTCTGCAGCAGCCACCTTGTTCTTATCTTTAATTTGTTTAACAGCAGAAATAAAGGTTTGGTTCTTAGAAAGACAAAAATCATTTTATGATCCATTCCGTTTGCATACTTCCTTACATCTGACAGTCCATTTCGAGCAACTGAAAAAAATGTGTGTGCATAAAATACAGGAGGTTTCACAGAAATAATTGCTATCTTTGCTATTTCAAGAAAAAAACCCCGTCTCATTCTGAAAGATGCAAGAGTTAATCTTTTTGGACAGAACAGAGTGAACTGCTAAAGGACTCTGTCCACTGCAGTTGCTTTTACCGCATGAAAAGTTGTCACTCGGTCATTTAAAAGCTCATGAGATATTAGACTTAGTTGTGGACTATGAGCTGTCTCCTCTACATTTTCCTTCTGATGGTTTAATAAACCCCAGTCACTTTGTTCCACATAAACAGTCTTCAGTTAAATGTGACTGTGTGAATTAAAAATTATCATTATATACCAAGAGAATGATTATATAGGAGAGGCCAATCTCTGGTAGGAATTTTGGTTTTTTTTTTTTTTAGGTAGATTAAAGGTTTTGCATGTTGTTTTCAGAAACACATTTCCACCTTAGCATTTTTCATTTCAAGGGGGATTGATGTCATTTCTATATAAACTTTGTAAGAAATGCTTCATCAGCCCGGATCCTTAGCAATCAAAGATACTGCAGAACCGCAGCAGGCTGTAATTTGAGGTTGTGTGGCTTGATATTAATATAAGAATGCAAGTGGACAAAACTCGATTGAACAGAAGGCAGGTTCCGTCGAAGGCTCCCTGGTGAGTACATATTCTTAGCACTTCTTTACTGTTCCACTTTGGCTGAGTTCTTCAGTTCTGAATGCTCATGTCCGTATAAAGTCTCAGAGACTTTGCACCCTGTTTTGAAGGGCAGCTCTCAGGGTAAGCTTCTGTCTGACAGCCCCATTGGCTGCCCTAACCTCCACCTGAGCCCGCTTGGCTTTCCAGCCCCACTGCATGAAGGAACGCCTTGCTTCCTGCAGTCTTTTCAGCATCGCTGAACTCGACTGCAGTGCAGTATAATGATGTCCTGTGTGAGCTCCTTGGTTTTTAGCAAAGCACCGAGCTTGGAAGAAAATTGCTGGTACTAATTGGCGAGGCCAATGCATGGTAACTGTTGGACCCCTTCAGAGGAACTAGCTTGAGCCTTACATCAAAGTCTATTACACGATACCCACCCAGGGCAAGGACTATTCCAATAATCAGTAACAAATCTTCCCAGACTTTTTTTTTTTTTTTAAATTCTATTTTCTCACGGGTGATTGCAAAAGCAGAAGTAAGAGCTTTTGAAAACCACCACTTTTTACAAGCAAAATCCCAAGTAATATCGTTACTCCTGATATGCAGTTCAATGTGGTTTTAAGAGAATAACAATTTTTTTGGACTTCTGTGGTTAATTTGCATTGCCAGGTACTTTGAGCTGTGAAAGCAAGGTCGCTTCTGCTATGGCTTGGTTGACTGAGACAGCCTTGACGTAATAAATGATGGAACTAAAGGACAGAACAACAATTCAAATGTCAAATCAAAGAAACCATGGATGTTACCTTGAAAATTTGATAAAGCAGAGCCTTTTCATGAGGCAACTGTATGACTGGAAAACATGCAAGAAGCAGTGTCTGATATTGCCTAAGAGACTATTCTTTCAGTATGGGTTCTCCACCCTGTGTTAAACAGCAGTATAACGAAGGGGAAAGAGAACAACCACACCACCACTAAATCCTTGGCTTATTAAGGAAAAAATAAAATGAAAGAAGAAAACTGAAATTAAATATGAAATTCTTTTTCATCAGTTGCCATATTTTCATGTCCTCTTCTCTCAAACACACACACTCTTCTATATTTAGTTCCCTAATATTATGGATAGGGTTTTTCTAATTACAGCTAAAGGTGACATACTCAAACTGAAAAAATTTCAATTTTGAGTCGTCACAGACAATTCATACTGCATGCAGTTGTGGAAATGGCTAGGTGGCTCATGGCTAGATATGTCGTATTTGGTAATCAGAGATAACCTAAACAGTTAAAAATGGGAAGAATATATTTAAATAAGTATCATGAAATCAAAGAAAGCATATAAATTCATTTGTTACATAAAAGTCTTGCAAAGAACTGTCTTGAGATGCACAATATATTAAATACTATATGAGTATATAAATCATATTAGTATACAAATTGTCACAGAATCACAGAATCGTAAGGGTTGGAAGGGACCTCGGGAGATCATCTAGTCCAACCCCCCTGCTAAAGCAGGCTCACCTAGAGCATTCTACACAGGACTTCATCCAGGCGGGCTTTGAATATCTCCAGAGAAGGAGACTCCACAACCTCCCTGGGCAGCCTGTTCCAGTGCTCTGCCACCCTCAGAGTGAAGAAGTTCTTCCTCATATTCAACTGAA
>NW_009259801.1:72472-85894 GCF_000687185.1 Egretta garzetta
CAACGGGGCCCATGGACTTGTGGGTGTCCAGCTTCCTTAAAAGATCCCTAACCTGATCCACATCAACAGAAGGAAGGTCATCCTTTCTCCAAGCTAGCTCGCTTACCTGCCAGGACTGGGGAGCCTGATGGCCAGCCTCGACAGTGAAGACTGAAGCAAAGAAGGCATTCAGTAGCTCCGCCTTCTCTGTATCTTCTGTCACCAGGGCACCCATTTCATTCAGCAGCGGTCCCACATTACCCCTGGTCTTACGCTTACTGCTGACATACTTGAAGAAGCCCTTCTTGTTGTTCTTGATGTCCTTTGCCAAACTCAGTTCCAGGTGAGCCTTGGCCTTTCCAGTTGCTTCTCTACATGATCTGGCAGCTTTCCATTATGCCTCCCAAGTGGCCTGACCCTCCTTCCACATTCCATGGAGCTTACCCTTTTCTTTGAGTTTCACTAGAAGCTCCTTGTTCATCCATGCAGGCCTCTTACCTCGTTTACTTGATTTCCTGCTCACAGGGATGCACTGATCCTGAGCACGGAGGAAGAGCTGCTTAAACAGCAGCCAGCTCTCCTGGACTCCCCTACCTTCAAGAGCCATAGCCCACGGAATTCTTCCAAGTAGGTCCCTGAAGAGGCCAAAGTTAGCTCTCCTGAAGTCCAATGTGGTAGTCCTGCTTGTTGTTCTGCATCCCCCTCTCAGAATCCGGAACTCAACCATCTCATGGTCACTGCAATTATAAGAGTAAGAATGTAAACATTTCTCATTTAACCAAGTTTAATATTTTTTTCTGTGGGAATATATGTTCAAACCATTTTGGTATTTAACGAGAGAAGCTGTTCTTGTTTAAGGCTAGAAATATCTTTTCAGGATCCCATTAAAATCAAACAAAATTGAATTAATTTGGGAAGGTTTTTTGAGGGGGAAAATCCTCATACCTTTGCCTGTCTTGTCTTTGATACTGAAGTTTTAGTGATGATAAAAAACTGGAAAAAATGGTAGTCTACTCTGTGGCTGTTTCTTTTTGGTGCCACTTTGAGGATCCTTCATTCTTTGTATCCTGGTCACTGCTTCCTTCCTTAAAAGAGCTGAGGGGATGAATAGACTAAGAAATGCTGAGAATAATACTGAAGTTTGGAGAAGGAACTTTCCTTTAGAGTCTGAAGAGAAGAAAAAAAGTAATACCCGCTTTAATCTTTTTACTGGCATAACTCCTTTACGGATGGTGTTGGTAGCCTCATTAACTTAAGAAATTTTTTAATGCAGGTGCCACTGTGCGAGAGACGTCTTTATTCTTGTGAAAGGAAGCCCTGGAAGGTCTTTAAAATTCAGAGATTTTACTCCTTGTGTTATGAACTTGTTCTGAAATTCCTTTAAGTATAACAAAACTGGCAGGAGTTATGACTGTTTCTTAGATGTCCAAATGTTATTGCCCTTATATATATGTATGTGTATATATATATATATATATATATGTATTTTAGCTTTAAGGTATACTTTTAAGCTTAATTGTGAGTGGCTTAGATATTGTTTTTTAAAGCATTGACCTTCTTGCTTACCAATTATTGAAGAGATCTTTTGTTTCTTTGGGGTTCCTTGTTAAGTTTTATAATCAGCTCCCTATAAGTAATTCCCTTTTAACAAAAGTATATTGAAATAGCTGAATATTTTTGTTATGTTTACGTCTTGCTGTACTGTGCCTAAACAAACTGCTGTTTAAATAGCTGAGCACTAAAGAATAATTTTTATCTTAAATATTTTCTTCAAAGTCACATTTAAACTTCAAGCTCTGTATAAAAGGGATTTTCTAGTGAAAATGTTCCAAATGTCTTATCATTAGCTTCAAACTGAAGGAGCTTTTCCCTTTATTTGCAAAAGAAAATAGAGAAGAAATTCCTCTTTCAGTAGAAGGGTGCCTGGTTTGGATACGCTACTTAATGTACCATTTATATATCTTATTTTTCACAGAGATCATGGAAAGTATTATCTTCATATTCCTTATCAAGGGGGATGTCATGGTCTTTGGGAAGAAGACATAACCAGTTCACTATTTTCCCTTAAATCAAAGCCCACTTCTTTGAAGAATGCAGTCCACAGGAGCTCTGTACACAGGGGCACTGGTTTTGTCTGGGACAGAGTTAATTTTCTTTATAGTAGCCTGTATGGTGCTCTGTTTTGGATTTGTGCCCAAACCAATGTGGATAATGCAGGGATGTTTTAGTTGTTGCTAAGCAGCGCTTTCACAATGTCAAGGCCTTTTCTGCTCCTCACCCCACCCCACCAGCCAGGAGGCTGGGGGAGCACAAGAACCTGGGAGGGGTCACGGCCAGGACGGCTGACCCCAACTGACCCAAGGGATATTCCATGCCATATGATGTCATGCTCAGCATGTTTTGTTTGTTTGCTTATTTGTTTGTTTCTTTTATTTATTAAACTGTCTTTATCTCAGCCCATGTGTTTTTTCATTTTTACCCTTCTGATTCTCTTTCCCATTCTACTGGGGGCAGCGAGCAGGTGGGAGCTGTGAGGTGCTTAGCTACCCTCTGAGTTAAACCACAAAAGGTTACAAGAAATCAGTTATTCTAAACCCTCCACACAACATCAAGATTATCAAAGCCCTGGTCTAAATGAGAAGGTTGGATGCCCATGTGACTTGGTTTGCTCTCTTGAATATCTCCTCCATCATCTCTATTTTCCATCTTCTTATTAACAGTTGGACTTGATGATCTTAAAGGTCTTTTCTGACCTAAACGATTCTATGATTCTATGATTCTGGAAGTTCCTTTTGATAACAAGTATTCAATCTTCAATTGCTTCGGTATGGCACAAACACTATACACATGAAGAGTGGAACATTTAGTAAGGGGGAGTGCTGAACAGAGGAACTCCTCTGACTTCCATTATACAGCATTGTTCCTTTTCCTTTGCCAGGTGAAAGGGTATATATACTATATAGAGGAAGTAAAACTGATTATGTACTAACTTGGTAGTTCTTTGGTACTTTTCCGTTTCTTAATAAAAGATTTTTTCCTTCCTTCCAATTCCATCTTGAAATTTTAGAACTGAACTTACTCTGTTCTTATTTCAGCAAAACCAAAGATTCAGTAAGGGGAGAGGAAACCAAGTTTCCTTATTCAGAATTCTGCTTCTTTTCCCCCAGTAGAAGGCATGTTGGTGGGTTATTGACCTAGTATACTTTCAGTCATCTAGCTGATAAACCTAAATTAGAGATTGGGAATCTACAAGCCTTATGTGGTCAGTGAAGAATTATTAATACTTAATTTAGGTGTGCCCAGTTATTCTCTATATGCCCCAATGATGATGTAGAAATTCTAAGTTTTCAGTTAAGCCATCTTGGGTAAGTTAAATGATATAAACTTTTGCTCTGTGGCTTGACAGTTCACATTGGTGTTGGTATCTGTGAGAATGCTTAACAATCCTGAAATAGTTTTGAAAAAAAAGTCTAGGATGATGTAACTTGACATTTCTCTTCCTCTTTTTCAGGATGAATGCAGAATTTGGTATTCTGGTCTTTTGACACAGTTATGATCCAGGAAAAACTCTCTTTCCTGGTTTAGACTCCCAGTAACATGCAGCAGGAGAAGCCTTTGGGAAGAGGGCACCTTGAGATACAGGCCAACAAGCTGGCTTCGGTTTTAAGAAGCATTTCACCTAGTTTTATCTTGCTATAATGTGAATATCAACAGATGAATCACCTTCACTCTTTATAGGTATTTAAGAGAAATGGGCACTTCTGACCTATTTTAAATCTCTGTGTTAGGGTGACATGATATGAAATATGTGGTTTCTCTCCATCGACTATAAAGGGATTCCTCTGAGACCTCAGCCATATCACTTCATTTATCCGTGTCTCATCTTAATATGGGCATATTATCTTTCTTGCTCCTTGTTTTCTTCTCTTTCATAAGTAGATTGTAGTATTTTCTGCTGTAGGAGCTACTTATCAATGTATTTTTCCTGTGCTTAAAACAATGTTTCTCTGTAATATAAACAACGGAGATGAAGGACTTTCCTTTCTGTTGCAAGGTTAAAATATTTCTGAACACCATAATCCTCTGCTGTTGACTGCCCAGCAGAATTACATAATCCTTTCATATTTTGTTTTGTTTGGTTTTTTTATTTTCAAATATATTTCTGATATTATGGGGATGTCTCACAACACAATTTCAAAATGAAAGATCATGCCCCTGTACTTCGGACTGGTGAGGCCGCACCTTGAATACTGTGTACAGTTTTGAGCCCCTCACTACAAGAAAGACATTGCATTGCTGGAGCATGTCCAGAGGAGATCAACAAAGCTGGTGAGGGGTCTGGAGCACAAAACTAGCGGAGAAGACAGTGCTGTCACTCAAGTGGGAAGATTTAAGATATTATCCTAATGGCTTTATTCTTTGCAAAATAATATGATATTCTATGCAAGGTCTGGAGCTCAAGTCTTATGAGGAGCGGCTGAGGGAACTGGGGTTGTTCAGTCTGGATAAAAGGAGGCTGAGGGGAAACCTTATCACTCCCTATAACAACCTGACAGGAGAGGGTAGTGAGGTAGGGGTTGGTCTTTTCTCCCATGTAATCGGTGGTGGGACGAGGGGAAACAGCCTCACGTTGCACCAGGGTGGGTTTAGGTTGGACATTAGGAAAAATTTTTTCCCCAGAAGGGTTGTCAAGCATTGGAAGAGGCTGTCTGGGGAAGTGGTTGAGTCCCCATCCCTGTAGGTATTAAAAGCTGGGCAGATGAGATGCTTAGGGCCATGGTTTAGTGATGGGATGGCAGGGTTAGGGTAACAGTTGGGCTTGATGGTCTTAAAGGTCTTTTCCATCCTAAATGTTTCTATGTTGAAGGAAAAATCAGATGAGAGAACTATTTCTATCTTTAAAAAGAGCGATACGTATACCCGGGTGGACAAAACTGTCAAACATCATGTGCCGGTACTGAATATGTTTAAATAAGTGGTTATAATTATAATTCTGAAGTGATGCCTTTAGTTAAAAAACAATGATCTGAAGTAAGGCTTTTAGGTAGCACAATGCTCAGTTGGAAGTTTGTTCTCCTAGATGAGACTTTTACTCAACATCCGTCATTCAAAGAAGATCAAAGTCAAGCAAATGTGTCTCTCATCTGCTCTGTTTCTATTAGAGGGAATGAAGAGATACTTTTGTAAGTTGTTCCACAAAAGCAGCTTCATTAAAGGACAGGTATCCATGGTATTTGGAATTATCCAATTCAAAGGACTTTTTTGGTTTGTTTTTCTGAGGTGAAATAAATGCTCTTCAGAAAATATGTTTTCAGTCTGTGATCTTAATGTCTAGGGGCTGGGCTGGAAACACAATCCATGTTTTCTAGTGAAGCTGCGCTATTTTCTACCAAACAGTTTTCAAGAGAAGGGAGAGATACAGTAAGACCAAAAAAATTAACATGGCTTTGTAGCCTCACATGCAGAGTTTTTGCCTACTTGGATGGCTAGGCTTTGGATGACTCCTTTCCAGGGTTCTCTCTTTCAACATAAGATAGATCTCTTTGATAAAAAAAGAAAAAAAAAAAAATTCTACCTCTGTTGAAACTACTAAGCAAGAAATTAAGTTCTTCATCCTCTTATTGTGGCTGCCAGCCTGATATTTACAGTACTTTCCTGGCAATTCCCTGAGGCTAAGAAAAGGAGTATGTCTTCAGCATGCTGATTGAACTCTCCATTCCATCAAAGCCAGCTAGCGACACTACCTCCAATATCGCAGCTCTACTGAAGACTGTCAGACAAAGCAGAACAAGCAGTCGTGTTTGCCTGTCCTCGGAGGGGATTCCTGGCTCTGTGTGAGCGAGGCATACCCCTTAAATCCTGACTGGTGCCTAAGAGGTGGAGGAAAGCATGTTTTCATAAGATCAGTGTTTAACATTTGTATTGGCAGATTTTGTATGACTCCCCATTCAGAGGGTGCATGCTCAGACAATTCTTCAGGGATTTGGGGTCCATGCCAGGTACCTAAAAGGTACAAATGCACACTTCGGGCATCCAATTTTTTTTGTGTATGTGATTCCTAAATCACTTCCTGCACTATCCAACCTTTGTAAAGCAGTATTAACTGAAGGGGAGAAGTTAAGGTCCTTGTTCAAAGGCACACAAGAGATTTCTGACAGAGCCAGGGAGAGAAGCCCACTGTCTTACATTCCAGCCACCAGCTATGTCCAGTTTATTGACCATGCATTTATTTGTTAGCTGCTTGCCAGAAGAAGAGCAGCTGACAAGCTAAAAACGTAAAAAGAAATCCAACATACCCAAATGAAAACAATGTACGCTGGAGATTTGGAACTCTTACTTGAAAGGAAAGCTGATAAGAGAATCATGGGGGTGGTACCACCTCCTCAAACCTGCAAGTTCCTGAAGCTTTTTATTACATGGCTGTACAATCCCTCCTGTTGTTTCTCTGTCAGCTTTAAACCTCACGCTTTCTGTCTTTGTTCCCCAAGCTTTTCTTCTTTACATGAGTGTTGCCTTTTATTTAAAAACTCTGTGGCTACACGGGGGAGAATAAGCGCAGGATCTGGTCCATAAAGCTGCTACCTCACGTTGCTAAGTAACTGGAGAGGGAAGATGGTCTGTTTTCCAGGGAGGGCAGGGAGGATCAAAGTGCTTGTGTGAAAGTATCATAGGTAAGAATTTAGGTGTGAATACTTAAAGGAAAAGTAGTTGTCAAAAGTGAATGTTAAGAATGTGCCAGAAACTGACCTTAAGAAATACAGTATGAAAGAGATCCTTTTGCATTCCCCTTCTAGCTTGTAACCCTTTGGTCAGATGAGAGAGCGTCTGTGCTCTTAAATGTATGCATATGCATAGTCCCACTGAAATCCATGCCTCTGGCATCTGTATATGTCGTCTGTGGTATTACCTGAACTTCAGCAAGGAGAAACATTTTCCACATCAGACAAAATAAGAGGAAATGGCTGAATCTACCCAGAACCGTATCTCTGCTTAAGACCAACCATGTGATTTTGCTATTTTCTTATGTATTGCTTTGCATCTGAAATCTAGTCATGTGATTATCTTTTCAGTCTTTTATTACATATCGCTGATATAAATAAAAGAACACTACTACCATAAGTGACTTGTAATTGAATATTTCTGGGTTCATTTTTCTTGTAATCCCTTCTCCATAAAATATCTGGAATTGCTCTTGGTTATTTTAAAAAATAACAAAATAAGAGAGTCCATTATATACATGCACACATAGACATTTAAGGTATAATTTCTTGTTAATTACTAGAAGACTTGTTAGGTATATAGGAGAAACAATGGAAACCAACTGTACAGCCATAGCTACTTTCTCTGGAAGCACTCCTGTCCGGGACGTGTCCTTTCAATAACTGCTGCTTTTTGTTGGCTTTCCTGTTGCAGAGCCTGGGGAAATGTGGGCTGTGCAGTGGAGAAACAAAACCTAACACTGCCATTTGGAGTCACTCTGTACCCTAGGGTACACTTTCTCACATTTTCAGATTTCACAGCACCTAGAGCTGTAAACTGAAGACCTGATCCAGTGTGCCTGGCTTTGGCAGGCCATGTTACCTTCTGCACCTTCCCTTGACAATAAAGAGCACGTAGGCACCTATTGTAGCTATGCAGGGTGATCCTTTACATGTACACACAGATACAAACCTGAGGTGAAAGACCATATGCCCTTATCCAAAGGATGTCACGCTAGATTTTGGCTTCTGTCCCTTTAGAAATGAAAACTAAGAGTCTCCCGATTATACACATTGGTTTTATAAAAAGCCCAAGGAATAGTCGGGAATATGACAGAACAAGAATTGATGGCAAAAGCTGCCTTTTTATTGCTGTACAGGAAGATCCCTAGGAAAGGGCTTGGGCCAAATTTATTTCCTGTCCACAGTACTTGGCTGCTGGAGCATTCTCACTGGGTTGGTTTACATGCTCCTTCCCTTGAGATTTGGAGGACCTCAAGGTAGCCCATGCCTCAAGGAAATGCTTACTTGAAAAGGATGTTGTCCCCTGTGGACACCCCTGTCTCTTCTGTCTACACATGCCCTCATGAAAATGCCATGAGGTAAGTAACACTGCATTTGTTGAGGACTTGCAAAGGTGAATAAGGACTTGGAGTGTCTCTCATATGAGGAGGGGCTGAGAGAGCTGGGGCTGTTTGGCCTGAAGAAGAGACAGCTCAGAGGGATCTTAACACTACCTGATGAAAGGACAATAAACAAGACAGAGTCAGACTCTTCCCAGTGGTGCCCAGAGTCAGGAAAAGAGGCAATGGGCACAATTTGAAATGCAGGAAATTCCTTTTAAACATAAGAAGAATCCTTTTTACTGCGAGGGTTATCAAACACTGCAGCAGGTTACCCAGAGTGGTTGCGAAGTCTCCAGCCTAGCAGATACTCAAAATGCAACTGGACACAGTCAGGAGCAATAAGGTCTAGCTGTCCCTGCTTTGAGCAGGGATGTTTAGACAAGACAATCCCCAGAAGTCCCTTCCAACCCCAGCTATTCCTTTGATGTTCTGGCATCTATGAAGGGTGATGAACTTTTAGGCAACCTCCAGCATAGTACCAGGTGCCGACTGAAGAATTCAGCAAGAATATGTGAATATCAGATATGGAAAGCATTTTGGATGTCAGGCTCATTCTGGAAAGTATAGACAGAGTGTCATGGCTACGCACAGCAGGCTGTCAAATGCGTGCAGGAAAGCAGCTGGAAGTGGACAGGAATCTGAAGTTAATTCAGGTCTATAGTAACAACAGCAGACACATCTTTTTCCCTAAGAGAAGTGATGACCAGGTTGACACTGTCATTTTTAAATAATTCTTTTCTCATTCTTATAAAACACTACAATTATAAGCTGTGTATAAGGCACATCTCTCTTTTGTACAAGTTTTATATTAAGCTTGAAAATCACATTGAAATTCAAGCCAGTCAATAGAATTCTCTAAGAATAAGATGCCCATACTATTATATAGAACAAGACAGTGTTTGAGGGCAATGGTTAATATGGCTAAACTGTCAGCCACCAAGAGAAGGTGGCCTCTCCCACTCCTGTTCAGAGCAGTCCTTCCATAATGCTGTCCTTTGAACCATGTGCAAGACAAAGCACCGTTTGGTCAATATGAAAATTCTTCCTAGGAGCAGGGCAACAGTTAAAGAAGTCTGGATGCTCGTGGGCCTAGTTCTCTCTCTAGCCTGTGTTTTGGTGCTGCTTATTTTACTAAGACAGACCTGTGGACAGAGTGCCTCATTCAGATCCAATTTCAACGTGAAGGCCAAAGAAGATACATTCTCTATAATGTCTCATTATGAAAATTTTTTTGGCTGTTAAATGTTAACAAAAAGAAACCAATGTAAACACACACACCAGTACTAGAAAAATTCCTTGCAAAACATCATCATGATCTGCATGGTATTTCCTATGCTCTGGGCTTACTCTAGGATGTTTCACAACAGAACCTGACAGAGCTCCACCAAGGTCAATGGATCAGCATCAGTTTAAAATTCGTTTCGGTTTGTATGCATGGAAAATGACCATTACAGAAAAACAGTAAACAAACAAAGGGCTTTTATCATAAGAAAGAATTTTAAAAGATGGCTTTCTTGGGATGTTTTGGGATGAATTTCTATCTTTGGCTTATCTCCCATCCCCCTGGAGTTTTCCTTGTGCATTTCTAGAGCTTAGGCACTTTTATCAAGTACTTACTTTGTACTACATTTATCCATAATTCTTTTACATTTACTGTAATTAAGTCTTTATTGATTTGACACAAACCAACAGCTGCATTTCTCTATGGAAGTCAACTGAAAAATATATGCCATCTACTAAACATGGACAATACACTTGAGAGTGAAGATGACATGTATTAAACTCTCTTATCATTTTTGTACCTCTTCAAGCACAGTATCAATTATACATACATCCAGCCAGAGCTTCTACTTGATAGGCTGCATATAAAGTCTTTGCTGTACAATGAACTATAAACAACTAGCTACACTTAGATCCATTTTAAATAGGGTATCAATTTTAAATAGGGGTTTGTATTAAGAGAAATCTTTGATGTGGAAATTATTTTTCATTTGAAATTCATCCTCTTAACATGATTGGCTTGGTTTTGGAAGCAATATTTTTGTACTTTATTTAGCAGATTAATTCACTGGAATTCATAAACAGAAGTAACCACTTCTGAACAGCATTATATTTTATTGAAATAGGGACTGTAATACACTCCAGAGCTACAGAGAGTCCAGGAACCTTCCAAAAACTGCTGTACTCCAGGTACAGGACTGACTCTACTATCTGCTCCTCCTGGACTTTGGAGACAGGGTTGATCACAGATTCCTTTAGGGAAGGGAACAGCAAATAATAGGACAACTGTATCAGAATATTCTGGAAAGGGAAATGTAAGGAAAAGATTGTTTGTTGCTCAGATGTGACCCAAGATACAAAGATTTTAAGACATTCTGTGAACAACGGAGTTATTTCCTTTAAGTGGGTGAGGAACTTCTTTATACATGGGTAAAATGAAACCCTGCACAAAGGAGCAGGGATAGAAACAGCCAGTTCCTGAGGCTGGAGTACCAGAGGGTACTTATCAAGTGACTAGGGTATTTATCAAATAAGTCAAGTATTTATCAAATGACTAGAAGACATATCTGTAAGTCTCAGATGAGGCTTGACAGATATGCAAGTTCAGCCTTCAATCACATATTTAAAGAAAAAAGTAATAAGGAATGTCGAAATACATAGCAGTGGTAGTCAGCACTGCTTTTGACCCACATCTTTTAGAAAATCTGACATGTTAAAACTATTCATTTTTGTTTCCCATAGTTTGTTGGGAATCTGTCCACTGACTAACATGGCCATAGGTCAAGTCCTGATCAGGCTGTAGTTACCATGATTATGTTTAACCATGTAATGAATTGGTCTTTTGGTGTAAATTTTGCACAGTAGGATGTCTTAAATGCATATCTGGGCACATGGATTGCACATAATCATTACATCACTTAACAACTGCCTAAGCTTTGGCCCTCTGCAAAGGTACGAAATCTCATTCATTTACTTCATGCTGAATATTGAATGCCCTGTTTTCATTTTTAAACTTGCTAAAATATAATAGAACATATTAATATTCTTTTTTTTTCCCTAGCAGATTGTTTGCAAATACTCTTCTCCTTTTCCAATTATGTTCATTCTTTCTAATAGCGAACCCACCAACATTTCAAGGCAATCTATAGAGGACGCCTACACAGTACAACAAAAGGAAAATAACAGTAGGGAAATTGCTTTACTTGTAGAAGGAAAGACTTCTGGATTTTAAGTTATTATACCAAACATCACTTATCACTGTGGAAACAGTGAAAGAACTATTTCTCCCTCCTCCATACTCTTCTTGTCCCACCTTCGTACCTGCATGCTCCTGCTAATAGAATAATTAGTTTCATAGGCATTGCTGATTAAATTAAATACTTATAAATATTTATAACATTTTGCATAATATCCAGAGATAAGAAAAGAGAAAATTAATGGTGAACTCCTTTCTATAAGTTCAGGGCTTTTTACATGATCCAACTAGTAATAGGAAGGTTTAAATGTAGTTGTCGTGGTAACAGGGCAACATAACTTTTATCAGTTGCAACTCCTATCTTATAATGATGGAGTAATTTTCACAGCCTTTGATTTTATTTTTCAGTTTGCGCTTGCACCAAATCCCATGCTGGCAAGATGCAAGGCACATTGCCTTTTCTAAGAGGTTCACAGGCAGATTCAGAACATTTAATTCAGATCCCTGGAACAGGCATTAGAGCGCCACAAACAACTCCCCACTTGAATGGTGTGTATGTCACCGAGGTACCAAGGCTCCCTGCACAGTCCATGCTCAGCACCTCTCGGGAGTGATGTTATGCCTCTGTTGCTGAGTCAGGAGCCACATACACATTGGGAAATGCCAAGCAGACGGACATGTTTGAGCTCTCACCCCTCTTGAGGCCATAGTTCTGTACGCACAAAGCTGGATTCATCCCTGCAAACTGCAGGTGTTTACCAGAAGGAACAAAGTTAAAAGCTAAGACAGTCCAGGCTCGTCGGAGCAAGAACGGACTTCCAAAGAATAAATTCAGTCACAAAGCTGGATTCATCCCTGCAAATTGCAGGTGTTTACCAGAAAGAGCAAAGTTAAAAGCTAAGACAGTCCAGGAGCAAGAACGGACTTCCAAAGAATAAATTCAGCCCATGTCTGTGCTGAGACACATTGTTTCTCATCAGTGCTTATACAGAGCTCCTGGAGGAATCTGACTCCTCACATGGGCATTTCAGGTAGCTACCTGGGCTAGGGGGAAGAACTCTGGAGCACATAGGCTTCCCCTGAGAGCAGCTGCCTAAATTAGAAAAGCTAAGCTTTTCAGGTTTTCGTTTGTTTGTTTAATCAAAAGACTTTTGGGGAAGGCATATCTTACAAAAATAGTACCAGTAATAGAGACAGGGAAGAAGTCAGGCTCCATGTATGAATGTTTTGGGAATTCAACTAGGAGCAAACGTCCTAAATCTTTCCTGCTTGGAATGTCTCTGTCTATCAGGTGTGAAACACAGGAATCGTCCCAGCTGCTGTTCTGCTCCCTCTTCGATGTGTGCCCTAACCGGTTGGTGACAGTCAGGTTTGCTGTTGTCTGCTGTCCCTGCAACTTCCTAACACCAGCACGCCTCTGGCAGTCTGCAGTGTTACCCAGTTGTTACTTGCCATCCAGTTTCAGTCCAACAGCTCTCCCAGCATGGAAAAAGAGGCTGAGGGATTTGCCCTAAGAATATTTCATCTTTGCCCATTAAAAGTACCCTGAGCTTAGACCTGGGTAGGGCTTGCACCCAGTATTTCAGGCTCTGTGTGCAGAATGGAGGAGAAAAGGGGAAGCTGAAGGTCTTCATTGAAAGGTCTTCTTTCATGCGAAATGCTAAACGGTGGGATGGAGAATGGACTATAGCCTGAGGCAGTGGCTAGCTACTCTGCAGTGATACAGGACAATCTGTGGAAGGACATCTTTCACGATCTCCTCCAGCTTCAGCTGCCTCCTTAGGTGTCATGGGCAAACCTGACAGGACCGTATGTTACTGTAAAATGTCCAAGCCCTGGGTCTGCAGTGGTTACAGAAACCAAAGAAGTTACTGTAGGTCTGTTGGAACCCTTTAGTTAAACTAGTCAAGATTATCAAGAATCATACAGCTGAGTGACCTGAATCAGATCACTGAAGCAGCCCTGGAAGAGCACTGTCCTTCAGTAGGATTTATTTTCCTTTGAAGTCACTCGCTTGGTGAGATGAGCACTGCCAGGAGGTATTTCAGTTGTCTTCTGAATGTCACACATGATATAACCTTGACAAGGACAGAAGAAAAAAGAATGAAAATTGAAAAGAAACTTCAAACTTTAACAAATATCA
>NW_009259801.1:85931-92139 GCF_000687185.1 Egretta garzetta
TTTTTTCTGGTTTTATTATATCTAAGGTATTTTGAAGAGTCTGTATATCTGTATATGTACATATATACAAATACAAGCATATAAATGCCATGAAAAATAACATGTTTATTTTGGCTGTAGCACCTTTTGGTATAAGCATGAACCCTTTTTTCAATAAAAGGACATGTCCATGAGGAATTATGCCTAAGTGGACTTACACCTAAGAACTTCCCTAACTGACATATGTTTGCAGTCAATGATTTATAGCCATGAAGCCGTAAGAAATGTTAAGAAAACAAACCTCATGGAAGAAGAGACTGTTGTTTAAGCCTGCTGTAATTTTTAAAAATTAGTGATTTCCTCCTTCTCCTTAATATTCTCAACCTCTCTGTGAGTTGAATCCTGTTATTCTGGTATACTTGGATTCTTACGTCTAGATCTCTATAACTGATGAGTTCCCCGACTGTGCTCCATATAGCATCTGTGATACACAGCCTACCTCACAGGGTTGCATGCAAACTCTTAAACAAGAAGTGTATATACAAACTGTTAAATAAAAGGAAATAAAACCCAGTCATTCTGTACTAATGAGATGATAGAAAACTACTGTATCACAAACATAACTGTAGAATGCATCTAAGTGTATGGTTGCTCTTGATATTAAAGTAAAACTACTCTACATTAATAAGATCCCTTTGGATTCAGCTTCTCTGAGCCTTTGAAACAACCTAATTCCAAAGAATTTAGATCAGGAGAGAGTGCTAGTCACTAGGGGGGGCAACCAATAAAATGTCAGATTTCTTTTTTTAGGTTCTTTGTCCACAGTGCACATACACAGATGTATTCTTCATTTCTTAGTATTCTTTCCCCCTTCTTTGCAGCATGGTTTGCACTCACTGTGCAATAGAAAGGAAAATAATTTCAAAGTTAGCCACCTTCCTCGCGCAAGCAGTGGGTGAAATAAGAAGTATACAGGTACAGAAGTCAACACATCCAACACATATCACAAATACTAAACAGGGGCTAGCTACAAACCTGGAAACTCCTGAGGTGTGCTTTGGAGTGCTTCAACTATACGCTGCATGTAGTAGTACTTCCACGGAGAATACCGTACCTCTCCTGAATGATCCAAGGCATCCAAATGAGCTGCTGATGGCAAGACGCCACACACAACCTGGATCTAGTTGAAAGGAAGCAAAAATTGGTTTCATGGCAACTACAAAGTCCAATTATTCCCTGCCGCATGCAGAGAGGGATGTAATGAAACGTAGGCAGTATGGGGCTGGAGATTACTGCAGCACTTCTATTGGTTGTAGAAGCAAGGCATCTGATGAGAACGTGCCGGTGGAGAGGACACACGTGCATGTGCACACACACGCATACATGTGTATGCACACACATATATACGCACACATAGCCCAAGTGGCAGCGTTCGGGCACCACAGAGCTAGAACTCCTGAGCTATTTAGTTCAGTTCATTGCACTGATCAGAACAGGTCTGTGCATTCATTTAGTTGTAAGCACAGCTCAGCTTTCCAGGAAGGTCATAGTAAGGCCATAATTATCTCATTAAGCAAATTGTTCCACTATCTGATCAAGCTTTGAGTTCAGTATTTCCATTACTTCCTTTAATCTCTAAATGGAAAGGGCGAAACGATCAGCTGGTATCAATCAGAGAAGTGCTACCTACAGTCAACAAAACTACAGAGACTTAAAAATAAATTAGGGTCTGGCCTATTAGCTGCATCCTTTTCTTATGTTGTTGCTCTCCTTGCATGTTTATTTTATTGAAAATCTTTACGATTCACTCTGTCATACAGGAAAGCAACTGAAGACCTATATATTCATACTGGTTAAATAAAGTACACTTTATTAGGATGGGAGAGAAACATAATTAGAAGAGGAGAAAACACCTAGGAACAAAGTAAGGATGAGGAGATCTGGATTTATATATTGGTTTGTGTAATATGCTGAGATAAAAGACTCAGGAGGCGGGACACTACTTGATTCAACTGTGACTCGGAACCATCTTTTTTTTTTTACTCATCAGATAATAAATTAGAGCTTGATTTAGAGATAAATGAAAGACTTTCTCTGATTTTGATGAATGCCGCTGCCTCCAGAGGATTTATGCTGCAGCTGCTGTGCAGTAGTTTCCTAGCCACTTCGGTGGTGTGCCAGGAAATGTGGGTATGTGGATACTCATAGGACGGATGATGCCAGCAAAATGTTCTTGTGAGATCTCCACGTGCTAAATGATCCCCTTGTGGCAAGTTATTCTGGTTTTAGGGTGAGTTTATGAAATGAATGTGACAGAAGCAACAGGCAACAACAACAAAAAAGCCACATAATGCATTTGGATCAAAGCCAACAAATAACCAGGAGCAGTCTTTAAAACAATACGGTTTAACTTGTGTTTGCTCTCATGATAGATAGGAATATTATAGAAACTAGCACCCTGCTGAGATCTTAAGAATCACCACCAGAATTGCCTTGTGTTCCCATGTCTAGTTGTTAGGAATGAGACAGATTACCAGCTTTCGATGCTGAGGGTCCTGGCAAAGAAGGGAATTCAACATCTAAACTGCTAAATAAGCATATGATATGGTGTTATGTTCCTGATAGCCATGAGTGGGGTGACATCTACTAGGGCATTTAGGTGATTAACTCTTGCCATTGGAAAGACTTAAATACTTGTATGGATCAGGGAGTTATTGGTTATACTGCAGATTTGGGCCCAAATAGCATAATACACAAAACCTAGAAAAATGACATTATTGTTCACTTTATAGCTACAAAGTGGAGACAAGAGGGAAACAGGAATGGCCATAGTGAACAAAACCAAAAGGTTCATTCATTCCACTACCTTGTTTCTCACAATGGCCACGAAGATTAACTCAAGGCTGAGATACTTACAGTTATATGTCTGAATGCAAGGAGATTCAATTCATAGGTCCTAGACAATCTGCATGGTGTTGGTGGACATGACACAGGATCTATTGGACACCCGTATCCTCCTAAAGGATCCACTAGAAGGCAGCCAATACTCACAGGACATCTAAGATAGTACTAACCTATGTTTCAATGACTGAATTGCACCCTCCAGAGTTTGGGGAGTTGTTTAGCTCATCCAGTGAAAGTGTCTGTGATGTGGGAGCTGAATCCTCCTCCACATTTCAGTGATTGTATCAGCTGCATTTGCGCTGGATATAATGGAAGTGCAGACATGTATGTCAGCATTTACATTTCAGTGTCTTATTTTGCAAGCCCAGTTCCATCCTGAAAAACATTTAGGAAGGAGTTAAAAAGAAAAAAAGCTTATATCCAGGGACATTCTCCACACTATACCTCCTGCATAAGGACTCCTAGATTTTGACAATCTGTAGACTAGGGTTTTTCTGAGACAGACATTGAATCCAAATATTCATGCTTGATAGGCCTTGAAGGATCTTCTTTCCTGGTATTTTGCTATTCTCTCTAAAAACTCCATCTATATTTTTGACCTCTGTACCATTCTGTGGCAATTATTTCTACATTTTTAGTGTTAATTTATTTAAAACTTGCTGCCTGTTAACGTCTTTGGGCACATGTCTGTGTAAACGCATAGATATTTCCCTATTCACTTTCTTTCATTTGTTCATAGTTTTATAAACTTCTCCTTCAAGTCTCTTTTTTCAGGCTGAGGTATCCTAGTCTATTTAATTTCTTATCCTGGAAAGCAACTATATACTTCCAGACTTTTAATTGCCTTTCTCTGTATCTTATTCAGACCACCCAGATAAACAAATAATTTACCTGTGGTGAATGTGTATGACATGTAAAGCATGCATATGTCATTGTCTGAACTCCTGAAAACCACTTCTGAGAAACCCCTCTCTCTAGTTATGTTTCATATAGGGGATCTTTGCCACCTCACTAAAGACTGTGGCTTCATTTGGGGGCTAGATGCCTACAAGTCCATCACTGTAGACGAGTCCCCTCCTGTTCCTGGCCCTAAATGACTGATATAGATCATGCAGAAAGTGGAGCACAGATCCTTAAGTTCTCACCGCCTCCCTGACAATGTGGCCATAGCTACACTTTTTCCCTACTTATAATATTTGAAAACAAGAAGAAAAAAACCTACCAAACAAAAAAAGCAGACTATAAATGGTGCACAGGCTTCTGGAGAGTCCATTCAAAGGGATAAAAAAAGGGTTAAGGAAAATGTCCCACTGGCTCTGTTGGCCAGGAGAACTGCTTAGCGAGCCAGGGAATCTGAGAGCACATGTACCCACAGAACAAAAGCAAGAAGCAAATAATCAATTGGGTGCTTTATCAGCACAGTATTCAATTAAATTTCAATTAAAAAGGAAAATAATGCAGCAGTCATTATCTAGGCTGTGGCCAGGTCCTTACATGAAATGTCAAGATACCCTTGTCAATTTGCAAACAGTTTAGATAAGGATGAAATTCTCCAGAGAGCATGCTGTTCAGGAAGCCACTGTGGGCATTCCTAATGGACTCCCTGCCCTAGCCTTGGAAACACTTCCAGCTTCTTATTTACCAAAGTTAATGCCTCTCTTTTGCAAGATAATTCAATAAAACATATTTGAATGGAAATAAAAATTAAAAAGCAAAATTGAGACATTATCAGGAATATGTGATTGCAAAACAAGAATAATTCTGTCTTCATCATGCTAGAAATCTAATTATTTCTCCATGGAAATTATTTGGAAGATGACAGCTTGATAGCAAGTGCTACCAGTCCAACATCCACACTTTATTTACTGCTCCAACAACCAAGCTCTAAAGAAGCAATTTCTGTTTCCCGGTTTACCTGCCATTGGTGCATAAGGCATAAGAAAAAGCCAAGCAGCTGAATGAGTGATGTTATTTTGTTTCATTTAGGATTAGAATTAAGAGGTTCCTGAATCCCAGGCTCAGATAACTGACCTGTACCTGCCACAGTAGCATGTTGTTCCATGCAAGAACCATTTTGCCTAACGTTGTCTTCCCTGGTGACAGTAATAGTCCCACCAGAGCAGTAGAAATTGAAAACTGATTTCAGTTGCTGACAAACAGCACATAGAAACATGGAGATTTTATATGCTGTGTTATGTGTGAAAAACAAACCAGAGAAGAGGTATTCCAACCACTGGAAGGATAAGAAATATAGAAATAAAACAGATTTTTATCTCAGTCCCATAGATGAAGTGTATTTGGCTTTCCATCACGTAGCACAGCTTCTGGCCTTTGGCAGATTTTGACCTCTCACATCCCTACGTTTGAAACACTGCAGCTGGTGCAGTCCTTGGAGTGCCACAGATGTATGCCTGTATTGCCTACATGCTTCTTTCTCAACTGTAATGCAGTTTAAAATCTATTTCATTTTACTTTTGCAAACTCATCCTGTAAAAAAAAAAATGTTAGGAAGCAAACCTGAGTCAAGTATGCTTTTTGCATGAATGGCAGCATGCTGTTATTCCTGTATTTAGAACCATGCCCATACACACTTTAAAAAAAATGCTCTAAGCTACATGTGTTTTTCTTGACTATGATGCTTTCCAAATTGTTCTCCTGTTGACAGCTGGAAAGATGTCACAGTTACTTGGATTTTTGTGTTATTTTTTTTTCCCTTGCATATTCTTTTGTACCTAGACCAGATATGCTTTTCTCTCTCTTCTTCTTGTTTTTACTTTTAATGGCTGTCACTTCCTTTTTACTTGCAAAGGGACATGTCTATCCCCAGCTGAGTTTCTTTCATCACTTCCCTTGTGTGATTACAATCCACTGATGCCTTTGGCATATTGTCCTGTGCCAGTAAACTGGGACATGTTAGAGGCTGTTGAATACAAAGAATTTAAACCCAAGATTATTGTGTGTTTTGGTATGTGCCATTCCTCTGTTCCAAAAGGATGATGATTATTATTGGCTTATGGTTTTTCTTCACTACACAAATCAATCTCTCTTTTTTAGAGCTGCAGGTAAAACCTACTGGCTACCTACAATTTTTGCCATGCCTCAATGCCAAGGTTGATTTTTTCCCCCTATTTACTGAGGCAGTGAGGAGCACTGTGTCCCATTGAAGCTACAGCACTATATCTAGGCAGGTTCACATGCCTTCAGGGATAGTTACTTCCATGATTTTGGGGAGCACCATTATTTTCAAACAAACACAAAAGCCAGAGCCGTGTTATTGCAACACATCAGAAAGACAAGAGACCAGCAAAATGATGGAGCAGGTTTC
>NW_009259801.1:92213-93904 GCF_000687185.1 Egretta garzetta
ACTGTACTACAGCTGGGGATATATTTGTCTTTAATTATTATTTTGCTTTAGCCTTTGTCGCACTGAAAAATACAAATTGGGGTTGACTAATACCACCCGGGTGGTAAATCCAGCTAAAAGAACAGAATATAAACCCAATCAAACCTACCAATTCAATTCTATATATTATAATAAAATTTTGAGCAGAATAAAAAAAAAAATCACTTTTCTCTGTCTCAGAATGACATTTTATTTCAGAATTTATTCTATAGAACAACTTGAAATATCTGAAGAATAGTCGGCAACCCCTAGTATTATGAAAATAAAGGTAGGGCCCAGTTTTATGATGAACCTTGATCTTAAGGAGTTTATAACTAGACTGGCTCCAAGTTATACTTGGAATACATGGGTAAATTTATTACATCAGTGGATTCCTTAATGTTTTTCTTAAATAAGTTTTTACTATGTTTGCAAACAAAGAACAAACCCAGAGATCTGTACAGCATATATAAAAGTCCGACCCTGGGCCTGGAAAATGTCAGTGGATAGCTGTCTAAGAGACACCACAGATACCTATAGCACGCCTTTCCCTGGAAAGCATCTGCACTATTCAAACCAATGACATTTTCCCCCTAAGAATATCTGTATTGGATCAGATCACCTATCCATTGAGCTCAGGATCCTGTCTTTGACTATGACTGTTAGTGGATGGCTAAAAAAGACTAAAAGAACAGAACAAATGTAGTAATACTTTGCCAGAACATGTTCCCAAGTTTCAGGCATCTTCATATCAGGGATTTTGTGACTCAGAAGAGCTGTCACAACCAGAGACAGATTTTTCTTGCATTGATGGGTCCTTTAGCTTCTTAAGTCTATGTGACTTTTTCATATCACCAAAATTCTGTGACAAGAAATTCTCCAGGATAGCCAAAATGCCATGTTGTTACCTTTTTTCATTTTCGGCCAGTCAGTTTCTCATCTCACTATATGAGCTTGCCTTAGTTTATAGGGAAAAAAAAAAGGTAATTTTTTCCTACTTATTTTCTTTTATTCTTCCATTGACATAATAGACTGAGTTTCAGAAACAATGTACAAACCCAGCTATGTAGAACAGCAGCTCTTTCCTCATCATTGTGGATACCACATTTGATAAATTTATAATTTTTTTAGTCTTATGAACCACGGATTAAATAGCATCAGATATGATTCTGAATGTGGAGATGTTTGTAGAGCTTAACTGGGAGAAGAGAAGGTGAACTGGTGACATAGAAGGGAAGAAAGAGAAGACAGAATGAAACCTAGAAGACACATTTTGCAATCGTCTTGTTCCACACAGAGAAGAGCTGGTTCAAAGCTCCAGCTTTGAACTCCCCTGAACTTTGCTTTGCTGCTTTGCTGTATTGTCAAATGCATGGGGCTTCAAACATGATGGTTTAGGCTCCCTTTTATTACTACTCCCACCAACACTTGGCACAAAAATTATAGACTTCTTCCAAGGATCCTGATGGTCTTTTCTAATGCCAATTGTTCAGGACATTGCCCCTGCACGGCAGGAATGACAGCACCTAATTTATAATCAGACAGTTTATTGTGACTTGCTTGACTTTGCTCAGCAAGACAACATGGGAGCTCAGAACAGATCTTGTAAACCTTGTTCACTGTCTGAGCATGCAGCGTTGTGTGGCTGTTATGGTGAAGAAGCAATAGTTGTA
>NW_009259801.1:93983-141370 GCF_000687185.1 Egretta garzetta
AGGGAAAGTTGGGTGTGGAGGTGTAAACACCATCTTTCAGCTTTCCCTTAGCAATAAAAGAACTTCAGGATATTTCAATATCCCTGACAACCATAGCCCGACTTTGCCAGAGCCCCACTGAACTTGTTGTTTTCTTGGGTCTGTCACCACACTTTGAAAACTTCTTTTTCTTTAAAAATATAAGCAAGTGTTTTTTCTTATCCCTTTCAAGGTCCTTTCTGTGCATCTACAGAAAGCTGAATCATTCACAAGTGGGAGAGGGCACAAGAACTGGGTGCTCCTTGGGGCAATAATTAGCCAATGACCAGAATTGCCTGGGTGCTCTCTGCCCCTGATGGTCACTAGTGAGAGTGCATAATAAGATGTGACTGTTGCAGGCCTAGGGCAAACATCTGAAATTAAAAAACAGACTGCAGTGACCAGCTGGAATGACAGTCTGCAAACTTCTATTTAATCTTTTTCCTTTTTTTTCATATAGAAATGTGGGGCTTTTTTTATTATGTTCCTTTTTTAGTGGGACAGAGTATATTGTTTTTAATTGACTTGATAACTACCACAGACACAGAATGACCTCAGTCTCTGACCCTGAAAGCATTTTTCAAGAATAACTTTCAGGAACATATGTTGGAAACTTGGAGGTGCTCTGAAGGAAACAAGTGAGAGAATAAGAGTTCAGAAAATAGGAGCGGATGATGGTAGTACTATGGTAACATGCTTCATTTTTCATTTGTTCATTTGTAAGGGATTTTTTTTTTTTTTAATGCTGAAAGATTCCACAGAAAGACCAAAAGAAGTGAGTACTGTTAATAGCTGCTGAGTCCTGAGCATTTTTGAAGGTCAAGTGGTCATTTTGTTATTTAAATATAAGCTTAGATATATAGCTTAGTATGATACAAACATACTGCAGGATCTTATGTTTTGTCAATCTTTGCAAGAAGGATCCCTGCTTAAAATCGTCATGTGGAATTAGTATTTATCCATAAACACATAAATTATTTACGCTTTCAGTGTGTCTCATATCTTTTCCATTCTGCCCTCTCCATGGCTGACCTAGAAGAAGAATAGCTCACTATGGCTCCCATGTGTTACATGGTGTAGAGTACTAGAGAGCTGAAAATACATTTTCACAGTTTGTGGAAAGGGAGGAAAGGAGAATAGGAATAATTGTAATTGTGTATATAATTTGCCACATGCACACTTTTGTTTGAAACAATAGAAGAACTTAAACCCAAAGTTGTTCTGCATTTCCTGCCTCCTGGAGTGGTTGTCTACATGACTACAATAATCCTGATCTTCCTTAATCATTTTTAAAGTGATATGTAGGACCTTCTTTATGACTTACTTCCTAAAGTGTAAGGAGAAGGTTTCAGCTATAAATCCAGACCAATCCTGTTTTCTCTTTCCTTGCACACCAATTAATTTGGCATAGCTCCCCTGCTCTGGCTATCTGGACTTGATGACTGGAGGGAAAGCTTTCTTCTTAGACATAGAACTATAGGATAGAAGATAGGAAGGGAAAGATAATCACGTCTAGCTACCTACCATCATAGGAACCTGTGTAATAGTAGTATGTGAACCACCTGAAAGTGAAGGGCTCAGCTTGGGAAAAGAGGCCCAGGGAGTGTTTCTTAAAATTCAGAGATTCAGTAGGAACATTCCCCATGCCATTTCTCTTTCCTCTCTATCATTCTGTACAAGCTGGAGAGGTGGGCCTGTGTGAACCTCATGAAGTTCAACAAAGCCAAGTGCAAGGTCCTGCACTTGGGTCGGGGTAACCCCCCTTATCAATACAGGCTGGGGAATGAAGGCATTGAGACCAGCTCTGACAAGAGGGACTTGGGGGTACTGATGGATGAAAAGCTGGACATGAGCTGGCAATGTGCGCTGGCAGCCCAGAAGGCCAACCCTACCCTGGGCTGCATCAAGAGAAGCGTGGCCAGAAAGTTGAGGGAGGGGATTCTGCCCCTCTGCTCTGCTCTGGTGAGACCCCACCTGAAGTGCTGCATCCAGCTCTGGAGCCCTCAACACAAGAAGGACATGGACCTGTTGGAGCGGGGCCAGAGGAGGGCTACAAAAATGATCCGAGGGCTGGAGCACCTCTCCTGTGAGGACAGGCTGAGGGAGTTGGGCTTGTTCAGCCTGGAGAAGAGAAGGCTGTGGGGAGACCTGATTGCAGCCTTTCAGTACTTAAAGGGAGCCTATAGGAAAGATGGGGACAATCTTTTTAGCATGGCCAGCTGTGACAGGACAAGGGGTAATGGTTTTAAACTAAAAGAGGGGAGATTCAGACTAGATATAAGGAAGAATTTTTTTATAAGGAGGGTGGTGAAACACTGGCACAAGTTGCCTAGAGAGGTGGCAGATGCCCCATCCCTGGAAACATTCAAGGCCAGGTTGGACGGGGCTCTGAGCAACCTGATCTGGTTGAAGATGTCCCTGCTCACTACAGGGAGGTTGGACTGGGTGACCTCTAAAGGTCCCTTTCAACCCAAAACATTCCATGATTCTATGATTCTTCCCTCTCCCACACAGATTGACCATTATCTGTCTCCTCAGGCAGTATAACAAGCCAAATGCCATGAGGACAAAAGTCTTCAAACCTCAAAGCCTACAATTTGCCTGAGGAACACAGCATGAGCAGAAAAGGTCAAACATACAACTAATTTCTTGATCTTGATGTCCCTTTGGCTTTAGTGAGCTTCCAGCCAATTATAATATATTGCCAAGGACAAAGGTGTTTAGGATCCAGTCCTTAGAGACTGTATGCTTCGGGCATAGCCTTTCCTTTTCTATTGCTTTGAAAGGTTAGCAACACAGCTCAGGCCAGAAATCATGCTGCAGAAATACATCCCACCTGGATAAATCATTCTTTTCCCCTGTGCGACTTTAAAAAAAAACCCAACACGTTTGCGATGAAGCAGTCTCTCAGCATTTTTCCCATCTGTGCTATGGAAATTTCTTTTGACCTTGCTGAACGGCCCTGCTATCCGTCATGTCAGAGCTGAGCTGTCTGCGAGGTGAGCACTGGGGACTGTCACCTCACCTACCTGCCCCAGTGACTGCAAAACACAGCAGAAACCCAGCCTCAGCTATCCCTGTGACAGATATGTTCCCTGCCCTGATAGTGCTTAGACTTTTTCCTTCACATTTTTCCTATTGTTTGTTCCCCATGGTTCAGTGAAAAAATGAAAGCAAACGTACACACAAGGTCTTACTTACCTTTAGGTGAATCTCTGTGGCATCAATCTTGGTAGTAAAGAAAATCTCAATTCCATCACCTCTGTCTTTTCCCTCTTCTATTACAACATATATTGTTTCAGACCTAAAGAGAGGCTGATTTGCTCTTTCCTACAAACTTTGCCTCACCACGATATTTCGCATCAACTTTAACTGTCAGGCAACAAACAGGAAGAGGTACAAGATGACGACTTAATCCAGCATCTGTTGAAGTCTACGGCCACCTTTCCTTTAGATCAAGACCTAAATCCTTTTTCCTAAAAGCAGCTTCAACACCTAATCCTTGGCAGAAAGAAAAGAAAGGGGCTGAATCAAGTAAATAAAACTCTGGCATTTTTGTATTTGAAGGTTGCATCGACCTGACAGCTAAAGCTCTGCTTGACCTGTGCAGTGGCTTTCCAGGGAAACTGTTACAGCAGTGAGAAAGCAAGTAGAATGAGGCCCGTTGTGTGGAGAGTTAAACCGAGGCTGAAAAAATATCAAGCTTCAGGGAAAATATAGCAATGGCAGAGGAATGACCTAATGGTCCCCTTTCTCCTGACATAGTCATAATAGCTCTAATGTTTTTTGGCTGCCATGAGTAAAGGCCTCTTCTTTTGGTCTTAGATGAATGGCTTGTTAGCCTACCTGTTTCAGGTAATGCTATCATGCCTGTTGCCTACATGAAACGAAATTCAGCTTGTAGCTGCAGATGGTTTCACAGCAGTGCTTGCTGCAGGATGTCCTCAATGCAAAAACCATTTAAAAAAAAAAGTAAAGTGTTTCATATTATAATGAATATTATATGCAGTAAAAAACATCTTTTACAACTCATTGCTAGGAGAGGAGATAGGCTGGCAGTGTTCCTCACCCACCTAACCTTCAGTTCTGTTCAATGAGCAAGGTCACCTCCCTTTGTGCCTGCTGAGAGCCTCTGAGTTTGGCAGAAATTTTGCATGAATGCAGATATCTACAAAAGGGAGTTTGCTGGCAGGATCAGGACCTTCCGTATAATTCTGAAACAGTCAACACAGCTGGAATGAATAGCTTGACACAAATTCTGTGTCTACAAGCAGGTCGTTGATCGGTTTTGTTTTAACACAGAAAACAAATATGTCTGAGGTCATTTTCCACATCCGTCTCATTATATACTGCAATATTATCCTTGCTGGAAATCGAGCAGATATCCTCTATTTTACCCTAAACCTCTGGATTCTAGAGTCATGTTAATATACAAGCTTCTCTGCCTTTCCTCTATAACTACATCTATAAATAGGCAGCTGGATAGCTAGATGACTTCTAGATTTCAAAGCTTCTAGGAAAAATAAAAAACGTGAACACCAAAGCTTGAAAACCATAGAAAATATAAGCAGTTTTCTACTTTCCATAAACTACTTCAATAAATGTTGTCCTTCCCTGTTTTTACTGGCTCTTTTTAGTAGTGCAATATTTAAGCTAAGCTGATAACTTGGAAACAGCTGGGATCAGCAGTATTAGAACTGGCCTTGCTTGATATGAAAGTTCACCAATCTCTCAAGGCTGGTACTTAGAGTAGAAGTCACCTCATTTAAGAAAATTTATGTAAAAGTAAGGTGTCCACTTAAAGACAGACATTTAAGTCCTCATCTTATTTTAGACTTTCAGCTCGGTTAGGGTGAACTGCCTTCTGTGAATGTGTGTTGCTGTCCTTTGACTACAGCCAGTGTTTAAACAAGCTGCTTACACTAGGAACTGGCATTTGCGTGGATGGATGGCCTTCATCCACAGAGTATGACTACACTGTAGAGTAATGTAAAAGTAATAAGCTAGCTTCAAATAAATGGGTTTTATCAGTAACATTTTAACTGATTAGATTTACTGGAGAGGTGATATAAATTAGCCCATGCTCTGCTATGCACATTCCTGCATCCAGCCCAGACCCCTCCGCAGAGCACTTACAAGGGCAAGGAGATGTGGAAACATTTCCTGATCACTTCACCCTTGTGCGTGGCACTTCTTCAGACAGTAAGGACATCGCTTCTACCTCCCAGGTCCATGGGGAAGAGTGGGCCAAGGTATCTGCCCAGTGCATCCTCATGGTGCCTGGGTCTGTGCTGGGTAGCACCCGCGACCCACGAGTCAAACCTTCATCCTTGCTCCCCAGAGAACATGAATGCCTGCAACAGTGCTGTAGATGCTAACTGTGCAAGAAAGAAGTTTTAAATCAAATATTTCAGGAGGAAAGAAAAGGTAAAATATTTTTGACTTTTCATGAAAGATAAAGTTCATGAATGGTTTATATTGGTGTATGTATTGCCCTTTAATATATGATATTTCTCTTCAGGACAGGAAAAAAAGAAGAGACAGTTGACCTCTCCTGTAACATCTAACCAAAATAAAATTTATTTGGTTCAGATGAGTATTTAATGGGGATGTGAAGTCTTAGGTACAGGGATGAACTTCTATTTTTGCACTTGTGCTGCATGTAAAATATTGGATTCCTAGTCCATGTCTGATTCCAGGTAGTATTATGGTAAAAATATATAGTCAGACTGTGTCTCTCTCTGTATAACATAATTTAACATGGTTCATGGAAATGATACAGTGCCTGAATAGATAAATATGTCGGGTTTGTAACCATCTCTAGTACTGGATACATGAAATTGGGGAAGTCATTTATCTCTGCCTTAGTTTTGGTTTTTTTACCATTTGCTTCTGCTGGAAAGTGACTTTAGGTCTCTGTTAGAAAAAATATGATGTAAATATGATCCAGATAATCTTAAAACTTGGAAGAAACAGCCAAATAATAAGAGCTTATTAAATGTGGCTTCCTACAGTATCGCTGAAGACTTTTCTAGCACAATTAAAACCAGACCCCTGGCTAAATGCCAGAAGCCTCTTTTCTGTTTGTCCATTCTCAGAACTGACTCATGCTCTCAGCCTAGCCCAGGAGCGTGTGCTAAAATGCAGCTCCTCTATTATTCAGATGACATTAATTGAGGACTTTCTGCTTTGCTAACAAAGGAGGTGATAAATGTCTCTCCCCTTTCTTTTAAAGTCTTCACCTCCTACAATTGCTTCAGTGTGTTTGAGCAGATATAATAAGCAGATTGCAGAAATTAATTAATTATGTATGTTAACTTTTCTCTTTTACCCTTCATTGAACCTTTTTGTTCCTTGGCCCTGCCTTTTGTAAGATTGAAGTTGTCTCCCAGGGTGTATGGCTTTTAATGTGACTGCGTACTGTATTTAGCTGTTATAGTGCATCAAGCACGTGGAACGTTTTAACAAGGAGCTTTTAATGAATCCCTGGGAAGAAAATACCCTAAAAAAAAAAACTTCAGTACATAAATACTTATATACACTGCAGCAATAAAAACATTACAAATGACAAAGATTTTCTTCACGTCTCTATGTTTTAAACAAATTTTAACCACAAACAAGGTCATAGTCATTCGCTGAGAAGCACATTTGATTAAAGGTTTCTTTCTCCAAGGCTGAGAGTGAATTATTTCAGACTGTTTGATGACTTGCTAGAAAGAAGTGTTAAATTGCTGGTAATTCGAACACCAACAAGCAGTTTGCATATTCCTTGCATCTTTTCAATAAATGCCATCACCTATTCTGTATTGCCTTTGGCTTCTCACACTTGTGTCAGAAATAAATGAAAGATTTTTAACACAGCCAGTGAGTTCAGTACAAAGTGAAGAGGGGCAGAATTTCCCTTAGGTCTTAATCCCAGTACAGGTTCAGGGCACTGTGCAGTTGTAATCAGTCACTTGTCTTTCTGAATTACTTTATTCAAAAACATGGGCAGCTCTGTAATGTCTTCTTTTTCCACCATCAAATGAATATCATGTGGCAAGAAAACAAAACTAAAGAAGGGGCAAAAAGGGAAATAAGGACACAGGATTAAGACCCAGAGTTTCTGCTTGTAGGCCTTATTGCTGACTTTATTCAGTCAAATATTTACTTTTCTACAGCCTTGCCTCAAGTGTTTTAAGAATTAGATAAGCTGATGTTGGCAAAGCAGCTTTCTTGTGAAAAACATTGCAATTTTTATGGAGTACGGAAGGCTGCAAATATATTCCTGCCATGAAACTGATATTTCTCCCTTCCAAACAGTGTTACAGTAGCTCCAGAACTGATTGCACAACCACCCCTACCCTGGGTGATGCATCAACTCCCTCTCGAGGTTGACAAAGAATCTGCTATATATAGCAGACTTCAAGCTTTTAAGACAAAAGAATGAAGACTGATGGTTTCAGATGCAGTGGTTAAATTCCCTTTTCTCCTGCTAATTTTCTGCTGTTAATGATCTATCCAGGAGACAGCAAGTTATGTCTGCATGTCAGCCAGAGTATTTCCATGACTTTTAGGGAGAAATGGAAGTCCATAAACTAGGAATAGCAGTAATCACCATAGCCTGAAAAAACTTTTAACATTTTTGGAAGGGTCTTTCAACACTTTATCAGAGCGACACAGAAATTAGGACAGGAATAAAAGTGTTAAGATCTATTAATACTTGCATCTAGAATAATGTTTAAGTCACTGAATTCACAGAGAATAAAATAATAGCAATGGACACTTCAGCTTCCAAAGAAAGAATAAAAAGGTGAACTTTTTTATACAGCCACAGTGATCTTCTGCTCTAGGCTGCTTTCCTTAAGCAAGAAGTCTAAGGTCCAGTAAGTACAGAATAATTTCAAATTTATATGCCACCAGGTTGATGTGTGTGAGTTTCTGTGCATGCACACACATGCTGCTGTGTATTTACTAAATCTGGACGTTGAGTCGGTTTATGGAACAGCATGTATTCTCTGAAGGTGGTTAAAAACAGTCATCCCTATCAGGGTAAAGCTCTAATCTGCCCTTGTAGCCTGTCTCTGTCAAGAAATGGTAGGGAATGCCTGTGTGGTGGCCATGTCAGAAAAGCATAAAATGGTGCCATCTTCTCTGTTTAGAGAAGCCTAGAACACGCAATTTTTTTTTTTTTTTTTTATGGTGTTACCTACTATATATTCTACTTCCGACTAAGCCAGGCAGCAATCCTGCAACTCTCTGGAATTTCTCCATACTAGCAGGCTTTGTGGCAGCATAAAAAGCCCTGCAAAACAAAGAAAACCAAAACAACTCCCCACATTCAGTCATCCCTCTTGGTCACCAAGAAAGGGCTGATTATGAGCAGGCTGCAGAGACATCCTAATAGCTCTCTTCTGGTTTCAGTTAGTATTTAAATATTTATACAACATGGATATTATGGGAGCTCTTTTGGAAGATGTGCATTCTGGCTTAGTTTGCCTCTGACAGCATAGCAAACATTTGACTTCCCAGCTTGGTGAGTTTGGTTAAAGATTTTTAGCTCTTTTTGCCTTAAACGATTGAGCAAATTCAGTTTCAAACTTGAAGATAGTTTTGAGTTGGTCAAAACTGCAGTTTTAGGACGATAATTGTTTGAATAATCTTGGCCACTGCTCCAGCACACTTTCAGGTTCAGGTGATGTTATAGATTAATTTACTGCTTCAGACTTCTGAACTTTCCCCAGAGATCTTTGACACTGACAGTTTCTGTGGCCAGAGTCGCTGCAGTTTTAGGATACATTCCAGCATCTATTAATTCAATGGAAAAACTTCCTTTCATTCAGAAGCACTGACTCAGGAACCTATTTGCCCTTATTTAGAATGAACATTACTGTAGCTTGTATGGTTCTGAACCTGTAGCTGTAGAAGATACAGGTTAATATCTATCTATGCAAAGTATGACGGTGAAATTAAAAGAGTAAGAATATCGTCTGAAAAGGGCGTTTATGGCATATCTTTCGCAGTTTCCGCTTTATTGCCGGAGTTCTGCAATTACATGAATTAAGGTAACTTAAATCTCCTTGTCAGGTTGCAGACACAGGATAACTGCACCTATCCATCAGTTTGCCTCTCTTGCTGACTGTAGCTGGATATAGATGAAGTGAGGAAGAATAGATGTTTAACAAATTGCATTGTTTATTTCATTTATATAGCCTTGACCTTGACTGTTTCCATAAAGCCATTTCAGTTCCTACTAACGGTATGGAAACTTGAATTTGTTTCTACCAGCAGGTTCCCTTTCAGTGCTGCAGCTACACTACATTCAGTATTGCTGCCACCTCAACCTTATTTCTGAGAAAAGTCTTTTCAAGCAGAATCAAAGATACCCTCTTTGGATGATGCTTATTGATTCAAGATGACATAAAACATACCCTTACTCTGTACTGTAGAGTAGCATATTGATGCTCTCTGTACTCACCAACATAACCTTTTGCACATCTGCCAGTGGCATAAAGAAGACTGACCTTGACATGCTCTATACCAGTTTGCAACACAAAAGGTTTGGTACTAAATAGGGGATTAAGTTAGCAAGCAGTGCCACCTTTTATGGGAAAAAGTGTAATGGGGAAAAGGAGAGGAATTAATCTGGTCCCATGGAGATATCTGCTTCTGTTTATTGCCTTTACAGTCCATGGAGAGAAAAAGTCAATGACATAGTGTGATTTATCTGATCTGTTCTAGTTGATTCCTTTAGCGTGAGATGAAGTGCCTATTTCTCTCAAGGGTTTGTAATAAGGGTATATAGTGACTATCTCAGGTACAGATACATAAACCTACAGTTTATACATATGTATTTGTGAAATGTATTTGGACAAATTAATCCCGGTGCTGGTGTTTTCTAAGGACCGTTTATAGTGCACATGAAGGTTTAGGTTTCTAACTGAGCACTCTCCATGGCTCTCTTGATGTTCCTCTGTCTCTCTGTTGATTCCCTAGGAACAATCCTAGACTCCTAATAAAGTAATGCAAATATCTTTGTGCAGTGTCCTTAACTGCAAGTCAATTTTGTTTTCCAGTGCCTAGTCCTTGTAGGATATTATCCAGAAGAACATCAATCACTCTCCAAAGATCAGCATGTCTTATTATAGAGGTCTCTTACCACCATTCACTGAATTTTTATTTATTCTGTATGTGCTTTGTCATATCTTTCTACTAGGTGTAGCAAACTGTTTATGTAACACAGCACAGCTTTGGTGTCTTGGATGTTGAAAAGTGTAACACAGCAAGACCAACTTCCGAGTGAGTCAAAGCTAGTAACAATAAACTCAGTTCTGGAGCATGATTTTTCCTGAAAACATTAAAGATGTTTCTGGCATTTTCAGAACATCACAATTTAACAAAGTTACTTTTACCAGTGGAACAAAATCAAAGTGCTAGGAGAACTCACACATGATATAATATTGGGTGGCCTGGAACAGGCAGGGGAGATCAGGGTGGAAGAATACTGCTGTATTTACTGTGGGTAGTAAAGCCAATGGAAAAACTGAGCTTTTCTGTAGGAAGTTCTATTACTTTGACAGCTGTTTTTATCTTAAAACTTTTTCTTTTCAGAGAATAAGTTAAAAATTGTTTGGCTATATCCCAGGGTCTAACAATGTCATAAAAGGGAGAAACAGCAGTTTATCAGGGAAAGGATTGTGAAGTAGGGGAACAGAAGGCAACATGTGAAGTGTGAAAACTCCAGAATTATAATTTGGAATGTATGGAAGAATTCAGGTAGAGGAAAAGATTAAATATTGACTTGAAATTAATTATTGGGTTTGAGTTTTCTATTCAAATATTTTAATAAGACCTTATTTTTCCAGTGGAAAAAATATTTCAAATTATATTTTTTGGCCAGTCTACAGGTTTAGAGAAATGTTTTTCATCATTCTAACAATTTCTAAAAGTCTCAAGTGAGGTCTGATGTGTGTTTGATAATGTAGGAAGCAATATGATATATAACCTTTATATGTGATAAAATACAGAAATTGGTAACTGACCCAAATTGTAGAGTTAATTTGTAAGAACAGCAGATGCCATAGGTAAGCCTAAAAAAAAAGACGTAATCTAACTACTCTTCATTACATTTTTGTGAATTGGTTGAATATTATCATGTTTGCTGCACAGATATTCAAAAAAGGTTGAAAGGTTAGGTGTCATACCTCCATTACAAAATCTGAGGAACTCAGTGTTTCCCACAGTGCTTCCTGTCTGCCATTGTGTACAGAAACAGGGTCCCAGCAGGGCATGGGCAGCATCTTCGTCTTTCAGAAGACATCGACAGAAGGTTGAAATTATTTCCTGGATTCCTGTCAGTCTTTTTTCTATACTGAAGGACAGCATAAACCCCCTTGTCCTGGTTTCGGCTGGGATAGAGTTGATTTTCTACATAGGGGCTTGCATAGTGCTGTGTTTTGGATTTAGTGCTAGGAGAATGTTGATAACACACAGCTGACGCTGAGCAGTGCTAACACAGAGTCAAGGACCTTTCAGCTTCCCCTGCCCTGCCAGGTGTACAAGAAGCTGTGAGGGGACACGGCTGGGACAGCTGACCCCAACTGGCCAAAGGGATATCCCAGACCATAGGACGTCATGCTCAGCATATAAAGCTGGGGGAAGAAGAAGGAAGGGGGAGATGCTGGGAGTGATGGCATTTGTCTTCCCAAGTCACCATTACGCATGATGGAGCCTGCTTTCCTGGAGATGGCTGAGCACCTGCCTGCCGATGGGAAGGGGTGAATGAATTCCTTGCTTTGCTCATGTGTGTGGCTTTTGCTTTCCCTATTAAACTGTCTTTATCGCAATCCATGAGTTTTCTCACTTTTATTTTTCCGATTCTCTCCCCCATCCTATTGCGGGGAAAGTGAGCGAGCGGCTGCGTGGGGCTGGGTTGCTGGCTGGGGTTAAACCATGACACCCCTTTTTCTGAAGAAAGCAACCCCCCTTCTGAAGAAAAGAGCCCTCCTACCCACTTTGAACTTCTCCTGAGAGGTGGCTGCTACCACTGACTCTGCCATGACTGCTGCTTCAGTAGCATTCATCTGTCAGTTAACTAGAGAATCTGGCTTTGTAACCATGCATTTCAATGTCTGCAGTGTAAATGCTTTTCTTAAAAGAAACCCAAATACTTTCTGTTGCTTGTTCTTGCATTTTATTTTTTTTTTCTTACAAATGATTTGAGTTTGGAAGACTGTTTAGCACTTAAGTACTGCCATGGAGAAAACAATTTTTGTTCTGAGTTCACAAAGACATGATCTCGAGTAGGAATTCTCTCTCTTCAAAATGATAATTAAACAAAACAATGGATTTTAATAAATGAGCACATCTACAAGTTTCTGGCCTCAGGGAAGTATCACCACAATATTTATTGTTTGCATGAATGAGTTTTTCACATAAACACTTTTCCCTGTTAAAAGATACATAGCTTATATTTCAAAATAGAACAACTACGAGGGGGAGAAATGGTGGGGGAGAAAAGAGTGTTTTTCAGATGAGGTCTGAAAATAAATGGAGAGTCAATGAAATGGAAAAAGACAAGAAGGCAGATGTTGTCTGAGGAGGATGTGCAATGGAAGGCATCTGTTGGTTGGAATTAGGAAAACCAAGAAGTCTGATGGAGAGGTTGCCTCCACAGCTGTGCCTTCAGTAGTATCTTTTACATTTGCGCTGCTGTCAGTGCAGTTACAGCCAAAGGTGGGATCAGTTAGTTATTGGAAGTAGTTCATAAAGGCAGTTAGAGATGGCCTGTAGCTATCCTATAATTCCAATATCTTTCCTCTCTCTGAAGGTCAATCCTGTGTTTGCTAACATGGGAGCATGTTTGAAACCTGGCACCCCAGGCACATCTGCAGCCACAGCATACAACAGAGAAACAACAGGATAAAATCCTTTCTACATGGAATCAGAAGGTATTAAATGTTGCTTAACAAACTTAGTTTAACTTGCTTAGTTTAACAAAGTTGTTCAACTTCGTTAAACAAAATTGATTACTTTCACGTTTTAGTAAATGTACCTGATCTTCCTAGATTTTACTGTGGTGGAGGCAGGTCATACCAAAGAACTGTATAAACAACGTCATTAAACAAGATCATTCAGGTTGATGTGACACCAGGCAGAGATACACAGCACTGAGAATTGTAAAACAATGGCAAGTTTAGTTATTTACTTACAAGTAAACATCCTGCCACTGTTTGAAGAGAGACTGGTGTGCAAATCAAGATTTCCCAAAGCAGCATTAGCAGTGCATGATGCAACCGCACGCCCTTCTCTGAGCAACAGAATTGTGTATGCAGCAAACCACAGACACCTAATGCTTTGAATGTGGAATTTCTCAAACCAGTGGTGAGAAAGGGACATGGAACGTTTTCAGAGAGTTAACAGGAGACATGTCTTACTGCCTCACTTGCACATCTCCCAGTTTATGTACAGCTAAGTGCTTGACTAAGGTCAGGCAGGATGGCGAAAGTCAAGCCCACTTATGGTGTCTTGAAAAAAAGGAATTAAAATCATAACATCTGTCAGCTAATTGCAACATGACTGCTGACCCTTTGTGATGGTCCAGCTTACTGGAAAAAGAGCAGTGTAGACTGTGTGGTTAATACTAAGTGATGGACAGATCAATCACCTGAATGTGTGGCCATCTGAACCTGACCTCATGAAAACTGGGTGGATTTGGTCCTACCTATGCCAGCCATGGAAAGGGAACAGCACAGTGAGAAGGAACAGACTAGTAAGCACCCACAAATGTTCTGTAACATTACAGAAGTCCTAATATGTGCATTGAGTGGATGATGTTTAACAGAGACAGACATTTTGCTTCATGTTTAGGGTGAGAAAGATGAATTTAGGCAAGTATGATAAAACCTGGAAGAATACAATAATAGAATGTGACACAATTAGCATGAGTAATGAAATTGTTATAAAAAGATACCAGGCTCATGATCTTTGGTCTTGAGCTACTTGGTGGCTAGTACCAGTGCTTTCTTGCTTTCTGCTTTCCATTCTCATATCTAAGAAGAAAAATCTTAAATGCTAAATCTGGTCATGAATCAAGTTTGGGGCAGAAGGTATTGAATGAAGCCAGGTCCTTGGGTCATGAAATAAGTAGGCACTAGACCTTCTAGTATTAACATGAGCTAATAGGCGAAGGCAAAAACCTGGAAAAACTGAGTCAGGTCCCTGGTGGAAGCCAGAGAGACACAGAGAAGCAAAACCAAACCAATACACTCCAGTTAAGCAAAGAGAATGAAAGGCAGGCAAGGGCAACGTTCCTGCCATTTCTGTTCCACTTCAGTCAAACAGAGAGAGTTTAGAAGGATGGATATGGGATTTATCTGCAACAAGGGATTTTTCAATTCTCTGTAAATAAAACTACTGTTTAAAGTTTATTTTATTTAAAAATTTTTACTATTAAAAATGAAAAAGGAAATTTTCCAATACAAAGCTGAGCACTCAAAATATTTAATTTTGAAAAAGTCATTGTGGAACATTTTAAGGTCTTCAGGAATTGTTTTTCTTGCCCCCCCTCCCCCTTTTTTTTTTCCAGTAGAAATGTCAATATAGAGATACATCCGTAAAAAAATTTAATGTTGTTAACTCAGCATTTTTTTGCTAAAAATAGTCTCATTAGAAAAGTTGTGCAGATAAACTAAAAAGTCTTCTTTCTCTTTCTGTGATGTCTTCTGTATTAGATTTTAAAGATGTTAAAAAAAGTCCATAAATCATAATGACCCATTAAGGAGTATGAATAGATTGAGTTTAGCATGAGGCTTTGTAGCCAGATTTGTACTAGTGCATCGTAGTTTCAAACAGGTAACAACATCATTCATGTGCATCGTAGTTTCAAACAGGTAACAACATCATTAGTAAAGTATTTATACTAGCTGTTGGAAGCAAGCACATAGGCATCATTTGGCACTGATGCTGTCCGCTCAAAATTCAGTTACCTCTGCTGATCTTTGATGTCACAGACCAGCCATCCAAAAAAAGTAAGTTATATAATGTAAAAAGATATGGGAAAAAAAGAAATCTCCTCCTGGAGTGGATGTTTATTATTAAAACATGTTTTCCCTCCAAAATCAAAAGCAACTAAAACAAAACCAGATTAAATAGAATGAAAGTATACTCATAAGCAAGACAACATAGAGAAGAGGAGGGTGCAAGATAAATTGGGGACAAGAAGGCAGGAAAGGCTAAAAAAGCATTTAAAAGATTGGAAGATGCAATTTTGACACTGAAAGTGTGGAAATATGCTTTTTCAGTCCTTTCCAAAGGGGCTAAGAAATGAAAAGCTGTATCATTTACTGATCTGAAGAGGTCTTAAAAATTTTTTGACTGTCAGACTCCACTGTCTTCACAGGGTTTAGTAAGAGATTATACATCTTGCACATAAGTTAATATCTGTATCTCTGCTCTTGGAGTTTTTCAGCTAGCTCTACTGACAGTGGTCAAAACCCTCAAGGATCCCTGTCATGCTCCCAGGAGCTGCCACTGGTATACACTGACTAAGTGCCATAGCGCTGCAAAGGACCTCTTGAGCAAGTCATCCCATGCTATCACAGGCATCCAGTCACAGAGATTCCTTAAAAAGATAAAATGTTAACGCCTTAAAAGGAGCTACTGTCTCTGCTTTTTGCTACTCCCTCATAACAAGCATGTTCATTTGCATTTAGAACTTTTCTATGTACCTTTTGTTAGTATTTGCATTGCTTTATGCTTTGTACTAACAGATGAAAATACAAACTTTTTTGTATATACACATACACATTTAAATAGAGAGAGGGCCTTTAAGAGATATAGGAAAACACAATTGTTATTATTTTTATTAAAATCTTTTCTCATGTCCATCCTGATCCTTTATTATCACCTTCTGATAAGACTGTACACTGTACTGTATTAAATTACAGCCATAAAGGCCCATATACAGCCATTTGTATGTTGTTTGTGAGAAGAGGAGGAAATGCTATGGACAGCATATGGTCTTTAAGACACAAACTTGTTTTGGACTTTCCTGATGGCTCACAGGCTCAAGAGGAAATGGAATTGTTCTGGCTTTGGCCGGGATAGGGTTCATTTTCTTCATAGAGTGGGTATGGGGTCATGGTTTGCAATTGCTCTGGAAACAGGGTTGATAACACAGGGATGGTTTTATTACTGCTGAGCAGGGCTTACACAGTGTGTATTTTTCTGCTTCTCACTGCACCAGTGAGAGGCTGGAAGGGGGGCACAAGAAATTAGGAGGGGGCACAGCCAGGACTGCTGACCCCAACTGACCCCAGGGCTATCCCACACCATATGACATCATGCTCAGCGGGGGAAGCAAACTTGTCTGGATAAAACGGGGGAAGGAGGAGGAAGGGGGGTCGGTCGGAGTGATGGCGTTTGTCTTCCCAAGTCACTGTTACGTGTGATGGAGCCCTGCTGTCCTGGGGATGGCTGAGCACCTGCCTGCCAATGATGGGAAGAAGTGAGTGAATGCCTTGCTTTGCTTTGCTTGCATGCGCAGCTTTTGCTTTACCTATTAAACTGTCTTTATCTCACCCCATGGGTGAGTTTTTTCCCACTTTTACTCTTGCAGTTCTCTCCCTCATCCCACCAGGGGGACACGAGCAAGCAGCTGTGTGGCGCTGAGTTGCCAGCTGGGGTTAAACCACAACATGAATATATCGATGAGCCTCAGTGTGACAAAGGACAGATTCCTCACAGTGTTGTAGAGAAATGCTGTCACCACTCTGATAATAAATTGCCACGATTTAAACTTATCAGAATGAGAATCTCCAAGCCTTAATGGAGAGTATATACGGCTGACGTAGGACCCATATGCAGGGCTGTCACCACCTGACCTCACTCGCTAAAACAGCAGTGGGTTTTGATTGCACCCTGAACACTTCAGACGTATTTTTCTCCCTCTCTTGCTCCCTGCCGGATTGGGACGCCAGGGATGGTGAATGTCACTGCACATTTTGGCTCCTGACAGCAGGCAAAGGACGGCAATGTGAAAAGGGGATGTAAAACCTACTTTAAATCTTTCTCCGGATGGAAAAAACTAGTGGCTTGGTAAGAGGAAAAAGAGTCTTCTGCTCACCGGGGCTGGATAAGGTCCAGCACATGTCGGCAGCTACTGCAGATCACTAATGACAGATGGCTGCCCAGTGACCTATTCAAAATGGCTATTGGTCTCCATCCAGAGTCTCATGAACAGGTATCTGTATTACAGCTGGTGCTAACTGGCATCTTTGTTAACAGTCTCAGCAGAGAAACCAAGGACCGAGTGGCCTGCAGAGATTGAACTGTCCTCTCCCAACAAGGTTGCAACAAGGTTGAAGCACATTGGCAAGAAAATCTTCCCTTATGCTACATAAATTTGCATGTACTTTGTATTTCCAATGTCTTCCCTGAGTAATAGGCACTTCATAAAATATGATTAATTTTATACTTTTGCAAAAGCTTCACAGACATTTAAACAATGCCTCTATGCATGTTTATTAAAGAAGCAGCTTTAAGAGATCCATAGTTATAATTGGTTGAATTTTACAATCAGCTCTCAATTCCATTTTTTATATTTGAAAAAGAAAACCCAGCATACCCTTCTCATTGTACTGACATGGTTAAAAAAAGCACACAAAAACCCCAAACAAATCCACAACATCATTTTATTTGAGTATTTAGAAAGTATTTTCATATCTTTTACCTTAATTCACTTGATTATGGAGGAAACTGGATTAATGGAGAAGTTTTGCATTAAATGTCAGACTATCTTTGATGCAGACTCCAATCAATACTGAAACAACACAGCTTATTGCCTCTGCTCCTGTAGCAGTGATGAGTAGGAGATGAGTAACAACCAAGATAGATTTGTCATGTACAAATCCTGTCAAACCAATCTAAACTCCCTTTGTGACAAGGTGACAGACTTTGTGGACAGGGAGAAGCAGTGGATGTCACGTATCTTGGCTTTAGAAAGGGGTTTGACATGGGCTCAGATGGAACTCTCATAAGCAAACTTGTCTGGATAAAACTACCAGGTACAAAAATAATTGAGTAACTGCACCCAAGGTATAGACACTAATGGAAAGAGACACAGAAGAAGGTTCTGCAACAGTGTCTTTTTCAATATATTTGTTAAATCTACCAATGACACAGACACCAGAAATATGTTTTGAAGGACAGGCTTAGAATTCAAACTAATTTTTACAGATCTGAACAAACAGAAAAATGAAATTCAATGAATTTAATGGGGACAAATACAAGATTAGTACAAATACAAGTAATTAGTTCCACAGATAGAAAACAAGGAACAGTCAGCAGTTCTTCCAAAGAAGACCTTGGGATTATGGTTGATCACAGGTGGAAAACAAGGCAATGATAGCATGCTGTTTCAGGTGTGCAGCTTAGAAGATGAGAGAATCTCCCCTTTTTACTCAACAGCACTCACAAGGTTTTAGCTGAGCTTGTCTTTGTACACCACACTCCTGGAGGAAGGAGGAACGATTAGAGTCTGTAGGAGATCAGTAGCAAATATGAGCTGGGAAGAAAGCTGGCAGAAAAAGACTTAAAGATTTTTAGCATGAAGAGATGATTGAGAGAACAGCTTTTAATTGTGAAAGAGGCTGCTGTTTAATGAATTCTTCATGGGTATAAACTGTAGCAAAATGGATTCAAATTAGATAAAAAGAATATATTCCTAGCAGTACAGAGAGGCAGCATACTTCTACTGATTTTGTTCTGGCTGGTATTATGGTAGTCCTTTTGCACATTATCTTCAGTTGGCCTTCAGCTCATGAGTGATTCATCAACAGCAGGTTGAGAAACTGATCTAGAAAACCCATTAAGGTAATTCAGAGCTCTGTTTTAATATAAGTCTATGGATGAACCAGATTTACCTGTAGACAGACTTTCTGCAGCAGAGTTCATATACCTTGAAGACCTCCTGTAAAACAGCACACCACTGAAGTCAGGATGGTGATGCTCATGTATTTCAGGCTCCATCCATGTTTTTCAGGACTGTGTTTGTTCCTTTTATTATAGAACTAATAGATATTAATACTACTCATGCTGTGCAGTCTTAAAACAGGCACTATTCACACGTCCATTGCATGTGAAGAGCAGAATCAAGTTAAACAGGGAGCTATACATAGGGACACAGGCAAAAAGATTTGCAAATAAGTGAAAATGGAAAGAGTAATCATTAAAATTACTGGATTAAGTTGAGATATTAACACAAAAGGATTTAAATAGCTGTACCTTTAAGTAGGGAATATAAAAATATGCATAAATAATACATATCTAGACAGCAGTGACCCGTCAGGCTAATCTTGTTCCCACCTCTTTCTGCACTCACGTATTACAGCCTACCTTAAAACAGGTTAATGTTATGTGTTGAACTCCCAAACAGGTCTCACAGAAGGTCAACCCATTTTGAGTAGGTACTGGAGTCTTGCCAAGAATTTGTCATACGAGCACCCACCCTGCTTGGACTGAAACCTCTTTGATGGTGGGGATACTCCATCTTATACTTCTGTATAGTGCTTAGTATTCTGTGCACAGAAGGGAAGGGATCTGCTTTTAATGAAGTATAAATGTCAAAAATCAAACATTGAAGTACTATCTTAGATGTTACTGAATGTGTAAGAAATACTGGTAGCATGATCACATCAAATCATATCGACTGTTTTTTACGTAATTTTATTTCCATTAATAAAGAAAAAAATCATGAATGTACGCAGCTACTGTTGATTTTTCTCTCTGCCAGGAACGACCCACAAAATTTCACATTTCAACTGACCACTCAAGTTAAAATGGGTGAACAGTGTCAGAGAGGTGGAGAAAGGGAGGTAAAATGTTCTATAATTGCTTGTCTAAAGGGTCTTTCAGGCCACTTTTCAGACTTTAGGCACCTGAATGCAATGTCTACATTACAATTTTAATTGCTATAATTTACAAAGGTAGTTGCCGTAGTCTCTAGCTCTGGTCGGTGAGAAAATATTGGCATATCTTTGTCTGGAGCCTTTTGGAAATAATAACGTATCTCTCTGAGTAAGAGAAAACAGTTATGTTTCTAACTTAGATTTGAGTTATCCAGTGTGGGCACTCAGTTGAAATTACCTATCTGTCTGTCTATCTAAGCTGTGTGGTGCTTGGTTGCCTACTGGGGTTAAACCACAACACGTATAGGTACAAGAAATTTCCTTGTCACAATTTCAATATCAAATCAGGTCCGAAACTTTCCTTTATAGAGCTTAGCCAATTATTTCAATTTGTGAACATACTTTTATGTCTGCATGGTCAGTTTTTCCCTTCAAATACCTATGAATTTTGAATTGTTATCAACCATGACAACCAGAGCTATGTTCTCTCAATGACTAGGGTCTTAGTAATGGATATAATGGCACTTTAAAAGCACATTGACTATATCTAACCATTTCACTTTGCAATCGGACTACTAATATACACTCTCTTGTAGCACTCATCATTGGACCTGTTCCTTCAGTAGACCAGCTAACATTGTCACTGTTGAGATCAACCCAACCTCTATTGATGTCAGTTGCTTTAGAGTACAGATATCTTGAATACTTTTGCCTTCAAAGGCTGAAAGCTTTAATTTGAATCTTGTCCTTCTCTTTTGCTTCCATTGAAAGGAAGAGGACAAAAGCATCATACTGACCTTGAATATAATTATATTCATGGAAATGGTGGAGTTAAACTAAAAATGATATTCCTTCAATACTTTTCTGTCTTAGCTATCCCTGTCCCCTGTTAACATGATTTTTCCATTTAAAAAGTTTGTACACATACATATGTATATTTATTTATTTATATACGTATGTTTCTTGTAAAATAGAAATACAAAAAGATGCCATTTACTGTTTGAGTTTGTAGAGTTTATTCATACACCTTTTAGCTCAGTTGGGAAAGATTCCCACCCCCCCGCTCCCCCCCATTAATTCTGCACACTGAATCCTGCAATTATTTGTAAATTCCAAAACAATTGCTGAGGGCTTTGCAGTCCTGTGCAATTTGCTATATGTTGCTTGAGCACTTAGCACTTTCTAAGGCCTAAAATATCTCCAAAGGTACACATGTTCTTATTTATGTGCTGCTGATGTGAACTGAACACAGGTTTAAAACATATCAGCCTCTTGATACTGGTATTTATTTTAAAACTGTGGCTCCCTTTATACCTTGCCTGTTTGAAATACAATGTTTATTCTTTAAATGATCACCGTGATGGTCAATTGTGTGGAGGTAGTGCTGCGGTTTAGCTGCAGCCGGCAACAAAGCACCACACAGCTGCTTGCTCACCTTCCCCCCACAGCAGGCTAGGGGAGAGAATCAGAAGAGCAAAAGTAAGAAAACTTGTGAGTTGAGACAAGAACAGTTTAATAATTGGAATAAAATAACAATAACAACAACAGTAATGAAAAGGAAAACAACAAAAGAGAGAGAGAGGAACCAGAAGCCCAGAAAAAACAAGTGATGCAACCACTCACCACCTGCTGACTGATGACCAGCCTGTGCCCAAGCAGCAATCACTATTCCTCAGGCAACTCCCCCCAGTTTCTATACTGGGCATGACACCATATGATCTGGAATACCCCTTTGGCCAGTTGGGGTCAGCTGGCCTGGCTGTGCCCCCTCCCAGCTTCTTGTGCCCCTGGCAGAGCAGGGGAAGCTGAAAAGTCCTTGACTCTGCGTAAGCCCTGCTCAGCAACAACTGAACCATCAGTGAGTTATCAATGTTCTTACACTAAATCCAAACCACAGCACTATGGCAGCTACTAGGAGAAAAATTAACTCTATCCCAGCTGAAACAAGGACAGGTAGCAATGCTGTGACATTCTTGGGTTTAGTGGGTTTTTTCCCCATTTTTCGGGGGAAAGGACAGAAAATCAATGCAAGACAGAGACAATGCGAAGTCCACTGTACATTCTCTCTATGATCCTGTATGCTCTGAGACTTAGGAAGTAAAACTGAAAGAACAGCCAGATAGGAAATTGGTGGAAAAGTTGCTATTTTTAATCTGGTTCTAAGCTCTTTGTGTACTTAGAAATAAGTAGCTCTGCCTCGGAACAAAAGTGCCTTCTATTAAAAAAGAAAAAAAAGGAGATTGATTTTCATTCTTAAAGTCTAATGGAGAGAAACAGCACATAAAAATGTTATTTTAATAATTGCTGTCCTGACTGGATACTCTTAAGCAGTCCTGGAGGTCTAGCATCATCATTATTTGGGCCTTCAGAAGAAAAGTTAATTTCTTTCTATTTTTCAGTATGCTTACATTAGCTAAAGAGCCCTCATAAGCAAAAAAATTCCTTATGTATACTAAATGGTATACAAGGTAAGCATGCAAACACATACCCAAAGCTCTGATATAATTTCTAAGGGAAAAATGCATGCTTTGTCAGAGACAGATACAGATTCAATGTTCTAGTCAGATATTAGCTGTTATTTAATGAATTGCTTTATGAATTAAACATTACATTACTGATTACCTGACCATTTCTACCAGTTTTATAGATGTCAGATGCCACTGACTGTGGTAGGTTGACACTCAGGTTTGCACCTGGAAGAGTAAGGTACAATATAATATGTATTCTTCCCTCCCTGTTTTTAGCTAGTGGGAATTCCCATGGCAATTACATGCTCTCAGGGTGGTCAAAAGTCTGCAACTGCATCAGGATCAGGGCCTGGGAATGATTCGTTGCACCTTTTTTTTTGCTTTTCTTCTTCCAGAATAGCCATGACATAGCTTGAAAGAAGTATAACAACACAAGGAAGCTGGAGGAGCTGCCTGTCTAAGTGGCCAAGCTACAGTGAATACAGTACTGGCTATTTGCTCAATTAGTGTTAGGAAATGGCCAGCCAGCCATTTAATGAGTGTGGTCCCACCATGGCGTACACTGGCATATGTGTGTGTAGCAGATCTGTTTCCAGGAAGCTCCAGAGTTAAGATGATTTTTGTTTACACTCCATAAATAGTTGTCATTTATAGCCCTATCAGTTATAACAGGTAGCATATGGCTCTTTCTATTGGCATGGAAAGACGAAAATTTTTTTTCCAACTGGGGATATTCATATCACTTATCTTTAGGACCTAACTGAAGCTCAAGATGCTCATTGCCTTAATCATCCTATACATAAAGGTTCTGTGAAACAACCTGAAGCTCTGTACTCATATGGCTGTACTCTTGCTTCCTTTCTTTTACCCGATTTTACCTCCCCTCTTTCACTCATTCCCTTATACAGAGTATAAGGAATATGTATATTCCTTCAGAGTATTCCCTAACACTGAACTTATCCTGCTTTCCAATTATCTACTTCTTTGAAAGCCAGGTGTCATGGTTTAACCCGGCTGGCAACTCAGCACCATGCAGCCGCTAGCTCAGTCCCCCCCTCCCTCAGTGGGATGGGCGAGAGAATCGGGAAGAAAATAAAAGGTTAGAGCTGAGGGCTGAGATAAAGACAGTTTAATAAGAGAAAATAACAATAATAGTAATAATGAGAATGATAACAGAATATACAGAATACACAGAACGAATGATGCACAATGCAATTGCTCACCACCCGCCGACCGATGCCCAGCCCGTCCCGAGCCGCGATCACTCCCCGAGCCGCAAGCAGTCCCCGAGCAGCGAGCAGTCTCCCCGCGACCGACCGACCGACCCCCCCCCAAGCATGATGTTCTATGGTCTGGAATAGCTCTTTGGTCAGTTTGGGTTAGCTGTCCTAGCTGTGCTGTACTCCCAGCTCGTTATGCACCTGGCCGAGCAGGAGAAGCTCAAAAAGTCCTTGAGTAGTCTGAGCACTACTTGGCAACAGCTGAAAACATCAGTGTGTTATCAACATTCTTCTGGTACTAAATCCAAAACACAGCACTATGCTAGCTACTATGAAGAAAATTAACTCTATCCCAGCCGAAACCAGGACACCAGGTCTCACGGACCTTTTCTTTTCCTATATTATAAATGTTAACTCCCTCCCCTTCTGTAATTGCCTGGGGGGGCTGACTCATGCACACGGTTGTGAAAAAAACTGCAGACAAACCTGCCCTAAGGATTCCAGCTTGATTAGATGCAATGCACAGTGGTTGACTCTCTTTTAAAGGCTTTTTTTCTTTTTTGTTTTTGCATTTTCAGTACACTTTTCAGGTATGATGACATAGATTTCAAAGGGATATCTATAAAACTTGCAAAAGGCCAAATCTGCCACACTCCCATCCATAGCAAAACTTGCCAGATATCTACAGATTTTTAATCTGGGATTTCCCCTCCTACTTCACCCTTCCTCCCTGGAAGAAATAAGCGAGCCTAGTTTCAAAAGAGACTTTCAAAGATTTTGGGATGTGAGTCTTTGCACTGACCTCTTTTACAAGTCTGTATATGAAAGGGAAGCAGGAACCAGCCTCCTACCACACCTTGCAGAGAACAGGAGAAATCTTGGTACCGTCTTTTTCAGCTCCTTTCCAGGATGGTGACACAAAGGATGTTAGGGATCTGCTGCAAACACCTGGAAATTCACTACTGGTATGAAAATGCAAATTAAAACCTGTTAAGTAAGGAACACAATGGTTAAATAAATATAAAACCTTGTATATACTACACATAATATTTTTGTTCTGAAAGATAAAATAAATCTGGGCTGGTCAAAGACTCTACAGAAGTAATCGCCACTGTGAGCCCCTGCTATCACGAGAACAACTTTCACTCTTCCTGAAAGCAAGAAAGACAAGGTACTTCAATGAAAGCTTGAAAGGGTTTACTTGCTAAGAGCATCAGGGTCCGGCTGGCAGCTCAGTGTAGCTATATTTTCTAATAATTTTGCAGAAAAGATGGATGGAGGGATTACAGAATGTTTTTGTTTCAAGAAACCTATGTAATAGTCAGTGAACATTTATTTGCATTCTGGTGACTCAGTTGAGGAGCCTCTCGATAAATCTCACTTTAGCTTTCCCTTTTAAACCCTCGCACTGCCTGTAAACCTTATCTCTAATATTTTTGTAAGGTAAATGAGTCAACAAAACCCAGGGCAGGATCCAAAACTGGCAGGAAGATTGTGCTTGCAGAAAAGCTGGGTTATGAAATTACTAGGTTGTTCACATCATTCCCTGTGCATTCAGAAATGAGGACAGCTTCTCCTTCTTTGACACACAGAAATGAAAATATGTTTTCATTTCTTAACTTAAATATGAACCGATTAATATGTCACAGCTTTCAGAGAACAAGTTCACAGTTGAATTAGTTGATAATGGAGGTTCATTTGCTTTCTCTATGTCTACCTGATCAGTGCTACAGTTATATCTATGTATCCTTGCTAGGAGTGCATTAAGAAGTTTGCCTAACTGTTTAAAAAAGCTTGGTGGTCTTTAGGTTACCACTGGTGAAAGAGAAAGTGAGAATTCCCTACAGAGACAAAGGGAGATAGCAACACGAAAGCAAAGGATTTAGACAGGAAATTAAGATCACGTGAAGAGGGTCATCAGAAGGTTTATGTTGATACCTTTAAATATTTAGCATCATAGGACTGAATTTTAAGGAAAATTTCTATTCTACAGAAAATGAGTCTCCATTTGTGATAGAAAAGCAATGGGGAAACAATCAGATAAGCAGACATTCTGCATCTTGAGCTGCATATATCTCCTCAGACCTAGATACTTCTTTTGCTATGCCTCGTCTTAGTCAACAGTAAGAAGTGACATCTCTTATCATTTCTCTTGTTACTAGACCAAAACAGAAGTTCCAGCTTACATTGGAGAAGATGAGCAAGCCCTGACATGCAGCATGCTCCTCACCTCCCTCAGTGCTGCTTCCAGTAGCACTGAGGTTGCCTGCTCACTCTCCTGCTCATAAGACGCCAAGTTGGATAAGGCCTGTGAAAATTCTACACAATATCTTCAATTTTTTTGTAGATCCACAGTGATGTATTAGCTCAACGATACACATAGAGAGGAAGAATTAGAGCCACAGCACCCATGGAAAGTACAAAAACATTACAGACAAAGTCAAATGAAATCCCACATTTTGGGGATATAGCTGAGCTTTTGTTCTGTGGTGAAATACAAGAAGGTTAAATATTTTAGTGACAGTCTGGGTTTTGCATAGCAGAAACCTAACTGCAGCAATACTACCTCATCGTACACACTGTTACATTGTCCTGGTTTTGGCTGGGGTAGAGTTAATTTTTCTCCTAGTAGCTGCCATAGTGCTGTGGTTTGGATTTAGTGCTAGAATGTTGGTAACTCACTGATGGTTCAGTTGTTGCTGAGCAGGGCTTACGCAGAGTCAAGGACTTTTCAGCTTCCCCTGCTCTGCCAGGGGCACAAGAAAGGACAGCTGACCCCAACTGGCCAAAGGACTATTCCAGACCACAGGATGTCATGCCCAGTATAGAAATTAGGGGGAGTTGGCCAGGGGGGCAGCGATCACTGCTTGGGGATGGGCTGGGCATCGGTCAGTGGGTGATGAGCAAATGCAATGAGCGTCACTTGTTTTGTATATTCTTTTGTCATTGTTATTATTGTTATTATTATTATTATTTTCCTCTGCTGTTTTATTAAACTGCCTTTATCTCAACCCATGGGTTTTACTTTTTTTTCCCAATTCTCTCCCCCAGCCCACTGGCGGCGTTGTGCTCAGTTGCCAGCTGGGATTAAACCATGACATACAAAGTATTACATTATTTACAGAAAGAGAAAGATTACAAGTTATTTTGACTATATACTCAAACATCATCTCCACTGTATACCACCTGTCAGTACTAAGAGAGCAAAATATATCGCTAAACTGAAAATACTTAATAACTGATAGCTGCCTGGGGCTGAATTTTTAAATAAATAAATAAAATAAAAATAACTTGCATCACCTAAACACCATATGACATCTCTGAGTTCTAATTAAAGTTTCCATTTAGAGCCCATAGAACGTAAATAAGGTTTGGACATTCCTTAGGCAGTCAAAAAGGCTCCCTTTCAATTTATTAAATTCAGCTAATAAGTTTAAAAAAAAAAAGCTCTTGTGCTGTCTTGTCACTTTAGATTATTAGCAGCACACATTGAGTCCAAGTGCAGTGCAGCTTGATGACCTGCATTAAGTGGCTGGATGGCTGCTGGAAAGGCTTGAATGAAGCTCATGGACATAAAGATCATCAGAAATTGCCCTGACAGTAGAGTGAAGTTGGAAGGAGTGTTTACTTATTTGTCACTCAATTCTTCATCACCATGCTTACCAATTTATTTTTGTTATGCCCCAAAGCTCTTCCTTTTGCAACCAGATTGTGATTTAAACAGAGCAAGGAAAAATATATAAATGGCTAAGGAATATCCTTAGAAGTAACCTGTGAAGCCGTTGTAGCTCTGAGACACAAGTGTCCCTATCTCTTCGGCTAGGTCTACATTGAACCATTAGTTTGTATGAATAATATCCACATGGGAATGTAATCTGGTGTCTCTGGAGTCCTGTTCTCTGCCTCTTGATACCACAGTGCTGTGACTTTCTTTCCCAGCCAATGGTCTGAAGAATGGGAGAGCCAGGAACAGCAAAATAGATGAAATACTTCTTGATTGGAGAAGATGACATTAAACTGTAAGCAACTGTTAATAGTTAAGGAAGGATGATACAAGGATAAGCAAATATTTTTGTCTCCATAAGCTACCTTTCCATAAAGGGTGACAACTGAAAATAATTCTGTTCACTAGACATAGAGCTCAGATGTCTGGAGTGTTTTAAATGACCCTTGGAGGTATTAAACAGGACCGTGTCCCTTTCCCTGTTACAGAAATTTGATATTTCATGGAGTGCTGGTGATTTTTGATCGTGTGTGTTTTTCATGAAAAAGAAACCATTCTTTCAGAGTTTCTCGACTGTATTTTTCCTCTGGCAATTGAGCAGCTGTTCTATGGGTGAATCATTGTAGTAAATGCTTGTGAGTATGAGATGTAGTGAAGCACAAGACAAAGCTGACGTAGAACACACTTTCATGAGTGAATAATTAGTGCTCAGTTTGCAGTCCTCAGTTCCAGCATGACTTCCAGAGAAAACTGAGACCTTGCATGTTACTCTTTTGACTCTCTTCTGTCCTCTAAAATAAAAAACAAAATAAAAAAATATGTGTGAGGGAGATATAGGCCTGGAAGGAAATTTCATCAAGCTAGCCAGGCTTTTTACTCCTTCTATGTGTGAGGGAGATACAGGCCTGGAAGGAAATGGTTATACCATCCATTTCATCAAGCTAGCCAGGCTTTTTACTCCTTCAGTCCCAAATTCAAACTCCTTCCTCCACTTATTAGAAAATGTTTCTAGCTTTCAGCCTCCATCCCTTTAATATTCATATGTGGAATATCCATTTCATTTAATATCCACTAGTCCATCTTCTAACATCGTGCTTTCATTTAAGCAGTTTTCACATTCCCTGTTTTTATGCCCCCCTTCCATGCATGTATAGAGTTCAGTTTTCTCATTTCTTACCTTCTTTTATATTATACTAAACAAGGAGATCTTGTAATAACCTTCGGAAGCAAATTCTCCACCTCTCATTATCCTAGTCTCTCTTCCTTTCTCAATTTGATCTTTCTTGGACAAGTGCAACCATAACTCTATGCAGTGCACTTGGCCTTTGTAGGTTCATATTGGTATTTTGCCTCTAGTGAAATTACTTTATCTATCTATCTTCTTTATCCACTATTTTTCTTCTTCTATATCACTTAAGTAGCAACTAGCAATCTGATCAGCTAATACAGCCAGATGTTTCTTTTTCTGTTCTTTTCAAATGCTGAGCTCCCATTTCATCACTGACTTGATATTCTTAGTTCATAAGTTCCCACCATTTTGTGGAATTAAACTTTTTGTCATTACTGTTAACACTGTTTTCAAAGTTATTTTATTGTCTCCACATGCTGTTCTCATCTTATGGAGCCTTTGAACTTTGTACAGAAATAATTTCATTTAGCTTTACATACCTAAAGGGCAGCTAATAGATAGGTTCCCTTGTCAGTCAGTGGAATATTGCAGGTACCCCAAAAGTGTAAATTCACCAATTTTCACTAAGGGTTCTGAGACAGCTGAAAGAAATAAACTTCTATATTTATTGTAGAGAGAGCATAGACGATGAGTTTAGACACAATACCTGATATTTTGATGTCTGGAGCTGCAGAGATGAACCCACCTCCCATTTCAGTAAGGAAGAATAAAGGGATTTATTTGGGTTTGAAAGCATTCATCATTAGAATCATAAAATAATTTAGGTTAGAAGGCACCTCTAGAGTCAACCACCCACCCCAGACTCAGAGTCTATCAGAGCATGTTATTCTTGCATAATTTTTTTCCTGCAGAGATCTATGAGCTCATTTATAACTGATGAGAATTCTACCCAACAAAACATTCAAGCTTCAATATTCACTAAATTCACTAAAGTTAATTTCAGATAGCATCACAGAAAATATGAAATCCTGCTGTGTTGGTTTGCTATATAAATCAAACTACTAAGGAGTAGAAACAATGCTCCATGCTTACAAACCTCATCAAAAAAGAGAAAAATGACAAATATCTGCTATGAACTATTTGCAAAGCATCTGCAAAACAAGAATTATTCACTAAAGGCATTTGTGAATAATTTCACGTAATGAATAAATATTCACAGAGCACCAACAGGAAAGACAGCAAAATTAATCAAATAAAATTGTTTGCTGCAAATCACTCATACAACTCCTGTCTTTAGAACTTCAAAAGCAGTTGCTGTACTGTATTTTGTTCAAGCAGCTTTAAGACTGTTGATTCCATTCTAGTCCAGATTTTCTTAAATTTAAAGTGTCTCTTGGAAAATGCTATGCCAAATGAAGTTATACTAACTTAAATTTCTGTTCTAAACCTCTCCTTTTGTTTCCGTTATTACCCATATTACTCCTGATGCCCAGATGATTTAAAGTTTTGTGGGGTTATTTTGATATACATAAAAGGCATGAAAAGCTGAACATGGAGGCTGAAGAGAATGGCAGGAGACTCCGTGGGGAAAACAAACAATGGGCACAGCAAGACCCAGATTCATTGCACCTAAACTAAGGTTCTTAACCATGAGTATTTTCACCTTGTCCTTCTTTCATCAGTGAAGAGCGGGAGAGACACTGCTAGAGGTTGAATCAGATACTTAAGATCTAAGTTGCCTGCTGTGCACTGGTCTTTTTCTCAATTCACTAAATACAGAAAAGAGCATCAGATAATTGGTCTGTTAAATAAAACTGGGTAACTGTCTATAGAGAGATAAAGTCCATGAAGTGTTTGGAGCAAGGCAAACTCCTCAGATAGGATTCCCTAATCAGCAAAGCTCTTTTGTTATTATGGAATCTCAGTATTTGGGGGTGTGCACGGGTGGGGTCTGGAAGGGATCAGGAGGTGACACTTTTCATGCAAGATGAGGTCAAAGATATGGTACTAGAACTCTTCCAGGGACCAGAAACTTGAACACCGCACTAGACAAAGTATACTGGCCATGCAGAGGACTGAGACTACACAGCTCATGTCAAAGCCTGAAGACTTTTGTGTGTCCCACTTATGTAAATTAAGGATTTTTTTTCCCCTAAGAACACAGGCTCTGCATAAAGCTTAGGCATATGGCCTCAGCAGTAGTGCCAAGATGATTTTTCTAGTTCTCACAATAAACACGAGTTTTTCCCTATGAGGAATTTGAAACATTTTCAATACTGTTATCCTCCCAATACAGCAACAGGCCTAAGAAGATTCCAGGGAAATGGCACAGATCATAATTATATATCTCCTTGGAAAACAAGTCTAAAAACCCCTATCTTTTTCAGAAGGATGTAAATGGATGCAAATTTGATGCGAAATTACTGTAGTCACATTAGTTTTGATGAAAGTACATCTGTTAAGGTATTCTGAAAGAGTTTGCCTCTATTTCTTCTTTCTAAAGTGCTGTTAAAATGAACTGATGGGGCTAAGTGAGGAAACCCAGAGACATAAGATATAGAAAGCTTCCCTTGGAAGCAATCTGAATCCACCCTTTGATTCAGTGAAGGTAAGCTGAGAATGCATGTCAAGAAAGGTATTTATAATCACTATTTTTTTCAAACTGTTCTTGCTGTATTTTCACTCCTAATTTGTGCATTTTCACTGTGAATTCTGCATGCAAAATGACTGCTCATGGTGTACTTTACATCAAAAGAAATGTAAGTTAAAAAAGAAGAAAGAAAGAGAACAGGGACCTGTAAAACATGCAGGGGAAAAAAGTAAGAAAATGAAACAGGAAAAAAATAATGATCAAATCAAAACATCTGGCAGAGGCGGTGTTGGAATGGGACAAGAGATCAAAGGTGAAAACAGTGTTTGGAAGTTTCATATACCGGCAGCATGTAGGTCGTTCATTAGCATAAACGTACTTTGTGCTCAGCTACAACCTTCCCTCAGTCAGTCAGTCCTGCACGCTTGCAGTCACAGAGACTTTTGGTTGGGCTGGGAACTTTGTCCTTGTGTAAGTAGATGGAAAATTCTATCTGTATATGTGTATGTGTGCATATACAGTGGCAGGGAACCACACATGTCTATATGCGCCAATGTATGTAATGTTCTTCTATTTCCTAACTAAATTTCAGCTGTTTTAATGACTTTGTTGTAGCTGTGTCTGCTCCCTGTCTTGCCCACAAGCTGTTGTAGCCAATGCAGGGGGAGTTATACTAAAGAACAGTGATTAAGTGGGTATTTCTGAATCATGGTGTCCTTACAGCTCATCTTCCATCCAGCCCAGCCCATTTCTTGCTGCTGCAATGCACAGCCCAGCGCCGTGTGACCTACCCCTTTTTGCTTTTAGCCTTGCTGGAACTCAAATTACCATATTCCTCACAAATATGAATGGCTGTGAGTTGCTTTATTTTTTCTAATAAACTGCTCTTGGCTCACAACTATCTTACAGCTAGATGGGATATTTAATACTAAGATCATGTTTGATAATGAAATGCTATATCAGCCTTAGTTTCCCTGCAGTCTCAACTGTAATAGTGTTTTCAAATCACTGTGTGATTGGTTTCCTCCCTCCCCCACCCACCATAAACAATGTGCAATTCCTGTAATATTATTTTTTCTATTACTCTGATTCCCCTAAGGTTCCAAAACCATTTCCACATTTACTGTGTTAGTATCTTCAGCTTGTTCTTGCTCTGTAGCCTTGGAAACATGTTTCAAAACCTCATTCCTGTGTTGCCTTGGTTTGTCAGGAGTGCAGGTCTGCACAGACAGGTTAAATAAAACAGGTTATTATTATTATTATTATTATTATTACTACTATTACTGCTTTTGTGGCTTCTTAAACTTGTGTGCTCTTTTCACAATAGCTAATGTAGTAAACATGTAAGGAAAAGCCCAGTAGTGCCAAAATGGTTTTCCATCTTTGCTTACACTTCTGACTTCCTCACACCATCAGTGCTTTGACCCTTATCCTGAAGCAAGGGCAATTCTTCCTTCCCTTCCCCAAGTTCCTCATGACTACACATCTCTGTAGCATAAAGTACAAATTAAAAAAGTCAGCAGAGCTGAGTAGGTGGTGAGCCACTCCAGGTTTCCCCCGTAGTATTAGCACAAATAACCATGGGGATATGTCTCACCACCTGTAGGACATGTTGGAGCATCTCTCCCTAGACATCCCCCAACAGAACAGTGCCTGTCTAAAATACTTCAGTAGACCAAAGGAGTCTGGAGATAACTTTATTAATGTTTTCCACTTAGTAACAGCATAAAGACACACCATAGCCATCCCAATAGGAGTTTACATCTTCAAGCATATGTGGAATAATGTGTTTCCTGAGGGAGAAGATATAACGTCTGCTGGTGATTGCAGCTGCTTTTTCACAGTTCAGCTGCCTTTTGTCTCTCTCTTCAGTGGAAGCTATGGAAAGCCTTTTGGGATGCCAACTACAATATCCATCATCTGTGGTTTCAGCATCCAACATGCATTTCCATAATCAGATTCGATACCGTTTGTTGGGTCAGCCCTCAATTGCCTGCCATTCACTTAAATCCCCGTCTCCTCTCTCCCTTTAGTGCACCAGACCTGTGTTGTTCCTCCTCTGTACTTACAATTTCAGGATGCCATGGACTGCTTGACACACACTATTATAATGGAGTAGTGTGTGAAAGGTTTCATTATTTTGGCATTTTTATTATAATAAGTTTTTGCCTTCGTCTTCCAATCACTTATTTTCTTGGGAGACCAGTGCTTTTAACAGATCTATTGTTTTCAGTTTACAGAGTGCAGCTTAATGCCTTCTTTCTCCTAGAGCAGCAGCCACATAACTCACTCGTACTTTACTGATACTGCCAATGATAGTGTTGTGCTGTAAGCAAATATTTTCCCGTATTCTCTCTTTGGACTGTAGTCTGCTATTCCTTGGTGTCAATTTTGAATTATCTAGGTAATTCTCCTGCATACAGACTGTTACACAGCCTTAAGCACTACTGGTTTTATTATTCCGCAATACTGCCTGAAAAGGAGGTTGTGTATTCCTGCTAACCTCCGAGCCTTAAAGGCATTTGTGAGCTATTTGCAGTGTTTCTCTGCTACTTGCTTCATATTTTGTATTTGATTTGCTTTTGAGTTCAGTAAGAGTGTGTCTTCTGCCATTGCATTGACCAACCTTCCTGGCTTTATGAGCTGCCACCCAAAATCTTACCACAAGGCACATAACATATTTCTTGGAGACCTAAAGGGAAGGGCATCACACAAACCAGTTAACAGGTGGGAGGCAACAAAACTTTCCAGAATTCCCACCAGGCTGATCTCAACATGTTGCTAAATCTAAGGGCGATTCAGCTCTATGAGTCTCAATAGTTCCTGTGGTTTTATTTCATCTGGGTGTCTGCATTATTCGGTAGTGTCTCCCCTCGTACCGGCTGTGTCCTGCAGAGACCATTTCACAGCTGGAACATGGAAGATGTGCTTGGACTGCCCTCAAGCTGCACGTGGTTCAAAGGCAGCAAGTTGCCCATCCTTCCTTTAGCGTGTTATCCTACCCATGAGAGCACAGGGCTGTGCAACAGCACTTATCTTCTCATCAGTATTATCTGACTGAATGCCTCAGTGTCTTTGATTCTTCTGCTTATGGCAACTACCTAGGCTGTCTTGGGTCTTATGCAGCTCAGGTCCATTGACTCTTTCCACCTAGCCTTGTTCTCTGCAATCCTTATACTCATAAAGCCCATCAGTGGCATATTTCTTAATTATCTTTCATGAAGGTTATAGTTTGCTTTTACATCAGCTACCATACATTTTCTTAAATGAAACTGTTCATAGGATAAGAGATCCACATAGATTAGATGTGTCATATTTCCATCAGAGTTTTACTAGCCATGTGCTGTAAAATTGATCTATGCATGTCCAGAGTCTCTCATATCTGCAGCTCAGCTAGGCCTGTGTGCCCATATGAGCTGTCAGATGCCTGGAAATCCCAGAAAACTAGCCAAAATACTTAAATTTCTAGAGAGAAAAAGATGGAATGTACAGATCTTGCTGGACATATGGTAGTCCTACATGGGGTTGGATAGACAGGTTTGCTACTAATAAGGCATTATTAACAAGACTGATTGCTTCTCATAAGCTCTGGTCAATCAAAATACAGGCAGCCAGAACCAGTCCCTAAATTCACACACCGTTCTTTTAATAGGTTATGTATTTGTTACAGGAGTATGTTGGATTTCTTATGTCTTTCACATTGTAACCCTTATACATTTGACCTTGCCCTCGTACTGAGCTATGTTGTGATTTGCCACTGGATTTCTCAACATCAAACTCCCTGACTGTTCGCATTGCCTTTGCTTTTGCTCATACCCAATTCTAAAACAAGCAACCTGGCTCAGTAAACAGGGATACTTAAATATAGAGCCTTACTTAAAGCAAAGACTTTATTGATGCACGTGGTTGATGATTGAAACTCATGACTGTCACAGAATTATAACTACTTGTATCATATTTAACCAATGTCCTCAAGCAAAATTGAAAGGGAGAAGTGGTTCCTCTAGCAGTTTCCAGGAGGATGAGGCCAGATCCCTCAGAATATGGGTCTGGGTTTCGGTGTCCTTGCTTGAAGCTTCTCAGGCCAACAGGAAATTGAGAACATTATCTCTTTCCTTTCAGATTCTCATGTTGCAACATGCACTCTCCGCAGTGCATTTATGTTAGTGTTGCCATGGTTACTTTGAGTACAGTTTATTTCCTGATGCTGACACATAGCTTTGTACAGACTATGCAGGGGGAACTGCAATATGCTTTGAGGAGCACAAGTCTCCCTGAGAAATCTCACCTCCAATGCATCCATGGCCATGCCGATATCCTACTCCTTAGCAGGTATTAGCCAGATGTAAAATTTCTGGGTAAGCTCAAAACCTTTTCTTCTTTGATGATTTATCAGCCACATCACAAACCTGTAAGGTTCTCCTGCACTTTAACACAAGGACACACACAGTGTCTCCTTCGTATAGCGGGGAGAGAAAGAAAACATTTACAGTATAGGTGAGGTTTGGGGAGAAGGAAGGGAAGGTGACTATCCTCTAGGCAGCAACACAATCTGGTTCAGAGGGTTCTGCAAAATTAGTTGCCAGTGTTCTGCACGGCTTTGAGGAGTATTTTTTTACTTCCACAGAAAAATGATGCAAAAAATAATAATGGAGGTTGTAAAGTGAAACTTTTAGTAGTTTGAAAATGGCAACGCTAGTTTCTTGTACATCCCTAATTGCAGCTCACTTGCATGGTTTTAGGAGCCTTTTTATTTTTTATATTATCACCTTCTGTTTCTCAAATTATATAGTATATAATATCAGAGTTAGGCTACTTTTATATCACCTCAAGGACAAGTGTGAACTTTATACATATCACAAAGAATTAATTGGGATTCTGAAGGCTAAAGAAAAGTTATTTCATATGCTTAAGAATCAGGTGTTGTTTCTATATTTTACTGCTTTAAAGAATGTGTGCCATTTTTATCTGATTAGAAAAGTAAAGCACAGCTGAGCACAGCCCTGTGCACATTTAATTGTGCATGATATTCATAGACCTACCAATACTGACGCCCCCAAGGATGCAGAAGCCAGAAAAAGTGAAGGACTGGAAAGCATTTTGCCACTGGCTACAGAGCAAAGAACTGGTCCTGAGGCAACAGGGAGTCAGAAAGGGTAATAAGAGAGAAAAATAAAAAGGAAATTAAAGGACTGCTATCTGTCTAGACACAGCTTTCCTTTGTTCCTAACTAAAAAAATATAGCCCAAGCGCCCAATGGCCTTCTTCTCACCCTTTTCCCCATAAATAAAGTTTTTACTACCTAAATAAAGTCTTTTGCTACCTTTTTCTCACTTCATGAGACTTAATAGACTATTACACCTAAAGAACTTTGACCCATGGAATACAGAATTTCAACTGAAACTCAAGGCAGGCTTCATTTCATGAAATGTCCTTGACAAATACTTTTGAGGGTGCCACTAATTTTATCTGAAAGTCTAAGTCAATACTTGGGGAGATGCATAATGTCCTAAATGACCTATTTCTGTTAATTAATAGGTGGCCTAGGATGGCTCCCTCAGCAGGATATATCTATAATGTAAATGTCAACCGGTTAGGTTGGATTTATTCTCACCTAGTTAAATTTAAAGGTAAGTCAGGTAGGTTCCAAACTACCTGACTAAAAACAATGCATGTATTTGAAAATATCTTTCCCACAGGACATATATTAATAAAAAAAAGAAGCACTCAAAATTGACTGATGCTTGACCTATGTATGAATCATCTGTCTGCCATGTGTTTCAAATTAAATCTTCCCTTCTAAATGTGGGGCAATTTTACACAATAAAACATATGCAGTATTTTTCTGAATTAATAATTTCTCAGGAAGAAATAATAATCACAAATTAGAAAAAACCCCTCAATATATTCCATTTATAATAAGCAGAACCATTTGATTATTGAATGTGTCAGATATTAACATCTTTAGAAATGTGTTAGCTTAAAAAAAAATGAATTCTTGTTACCTTCAGGAAATAAAACTTATTTGTCCAAAGTTAAAATATTAACATACTATTTATATATCTTTCATTGATTTCTTTTAAATATTTACCTTAATTACTAAAACGTTACTTTCAGTTAGCAAAATAGAGTGTTTTAGTTTGAAGATACTGAAAAAAGTTTTTCACACCTTTCTTTTTTATTTTTTATTGAAAAATCTGGCAGGATGGGTGATAATTATAACACTGTAAGAGGAGGAAGAACAACAGCACACCTTCAGATAATAGTTGTCACTACATTCACCAGCTGGAGAACCCTTCCTTGCATGCTGTCTGTGTCAGGTGCCTCTGTCCTGGGTCGCTCGGTCCAGAGATACCCTGGAGGCTTAAGGCTTCTAAAAGTTCTCCCTTGGAAGTGAATGTTCAAAGCACCCCTACAGAAACACTCATTTCCTGTTCTAATTAAGGCAGCCTTTTTGTTCTGCAGCTTTGTTCCATCCTAAAGCCTATGAGAATCGAAATAAGGTGCTTAAGGGCCTAAGACATACCTCCCCTTTGATTCATAAAAGCTTGTGTGTGTCATTGATGGTGACTCCTCACCTGCATCAGTGTTTTGAGCTCAGAAAGTCAATTAAACTTTAACTACAAGCTCACAGTCCAACAGGTTGCCCATCACATGGCACGTAGCAGAGAGCATTTAGCAGAGACCTCTTTGGAAACATTAATAAAAAAGAGGTGGGCATTGTAAGGTTGAGGGAATAAACTTAGTCAGTCCTTTAACATCAGAAAAAAACAAAGATGGATTTTAAATGTGTAAGCCTGAGCTTTAGTGACTAAATGCAACTTTCTGATGCCAGTTTCTCCCTTTCTCTTGATTAAAAAGATAATATTGGTTTTAGTGTATTTTAAGTACATCTCCCTTGTAAGATCCTGTCACTATTTGATTTATGTGGATGTTTATAAGTGTTGCATAACTGATAGTGAATTTAAATAGATTTCTGACCTTCTAAAAATAACTAGATGTCTCCCAAAATAATTCCAGAAGTGCTAGTAAAAATGAAGTTACTCAAATCAAAGAACCCAAAATTTCCAGCACATTTTCCTTGCAAACTAACCTTTCTTGATTTCATACATTTAAGAATTAATTTTGATTTTGACTTTTCAAATTCTGGTCAGTCACATTAATTTTGTTAAGTTGTCCCATGGAATCAGTGAAACACTGTAAGTTTTTCAGTGGGAAAGAAATAGTGAGCTCTTTGAAATATATTTCAGTTCCGAATTTTGATGAAAGTACTACTGAAAATTTGGAACTGAAAAACAAGAGGGAATTTTTTAATAATCTCTGAAAATGATTGATGTTCTTCAAGGCACAGAATTTGATATTGAAGATGTTTAGTGATTGCTGAGACATCACAAAAAGCAAAAGCTCTCTGTGAAGGCTATCAAAACTGCATGCCAAAAATTCACTAAAAAAAAAAGTTATAAAAAATCTGCCTGCAGTTTTTAGAATGCATTTGATAAAAGCAGGGCAAAAAGGTAGACTGAAAAAGAATACTAAGCCATCACAAAATAAAAGTGTAGGAAACAGAAAATGGACAAGATCGATAATGTGAATTTTAGTGGCTGAGTTTTGAATCCAAAGAGAAAGGGTGTCCTGTAAGTCAGTGAAAATGAAATCAGAGCATAATAACCCTTTGGAAATCAACTGGAGGAGGAAACCACTTTTAGTTATCAAAGCCAAGAACATGGCTGAGATCTACATGCTGTTTGGCAGGAAAGAACTTTTGAGAGGACCTCGGTGTGAGAGCTGGGTGAATGAAGGGTTGGAGATGTTTTCTAGGTTACCAGTTTGAGCAACAGAAGAAATTATCAGAGGAATTGGAAATTATCAGAGGAAATGGAAAGAGGCTGGCTGGGAGAAAACTGCTTAGTTTTATTAAAACAAAGAGAAAATGCAAGCCGGGTGTAGAAAAAGAGATGAGAATATGACCAAGGCCACGGTGCTATAACATGGTATATGTATGTGTGTGTGTATGTGTCATACATTGTCATTCTTAATAGGAACCCATACAACCTATTCATTCATACAGTACAATTATTTTTTTTCTTTCACTTGTTTCATTCCACACAAATGCTAAATATCTGTAAGATCTTGTCAGTTTAAATAGACTTACCGCTCACCTGGTAAAAGTCGTCTTGCTAACAGACCGATTTTGCTAGTAACTAATCAGCAAATGAAGCATTTGGACCTCAACAGGGTCTGAAATTTATGTTTATCCATATGGATGTACTCGGGAGGGCTTTTTACAATTACTAGAATAAGGAGTTAATAAACAGTTGAAACCTTTGTGATATTTCTAAGCCCAATTCAGTGAAATACAAAATCCTGTTGTGTGGTGAGAACTTGCAGAGCTTACATGGAGAAGAATGAAGCACTGTTAAATTACCTTCTACAAAGCGTGAGTGCTGCTGCAGTTAGGCAGAGATTGTGGGACCCTGGAGAGGTCTGAGTGAGGGCAGGAGTTAGGCTGAAGTAGGATGGGCGAAGGGTATGAGAAAAAGGAAAGTAGCAGGCTATTTCTGCTGCTTTCACCAGTGGTGATGCCCTGCAGAAAGTCTTCAACCTCAGAATTTCAGAAGAGCTACAAAGAAACAATTTGGAAATAGAAAGAACTGATTCATAGTTTCCAGAAAACTACTTTGTTCATTGTAAAACCAGCTTAATAATATTGTGGTATTTCCCCAATATTTACATGGAGAGAAACAAAATCAGTCTCTATCATACGAGCAGTGAGACCAGACACATTGCACTTACAGCATGTCAATGTTCTGTGCAAGCACAGTAAATATGCAGTTTGGACTGGCACAAGACTTGTGATACAATTGACTCAAGACAGCACTAGTATACTTCCCAAGACTCAAGTGTTCTTTATGTTCTGGAAAAATGTGCTATAAAAAGAAGATTATGAAAATCAGATGTAAAAGAATGAGATGGGCAAGAGGGGAAGAAACCTCTTAAAGTTGAGATTCCCACATAATTGCTCAGGACACTTTAAGAAACACATCAAATATCTTGAGACTTGTTGCTAGTTGACACAGAGAAGTGGCAAAGCAAGCCATACCAAATAATGTTCAAAATTTATTTAGTTGCTACTTTATATACATCAGAGAAGAAAAAAATCTTTTCTATAAAGCATCAGACACTATCAAAAAGTAGCTATTATTTATTATTGTATTGTATTCTATTCTGTATGTATCAATTTTGCTGAATTTGTAGGTTTAGGCTTAGCTTGCCTGTAAATGTCTAAAGCCTCTGTCAGCTTCTAATCAGCCTCAGTCATGACACTAGCATAAAAAAGGAGATTAACAGGTATTCCTTCTTACCTACTAATTTCACAAGATTTCTATGCCTCAGAGCCATACTTCTTGGGGGCTATGATTTCATCAGGTCCCAACCAAAAGCCCATCTGGATAGCTTTGTAGTAAGAAGGAGAAAACTTCTGAGCCTGTTTGCAGTTCATTATGCAGCAGCCTACCCTCTGTATCACTGCTGACCCTGGTAGTATGGAGTAATGCTTCTTGCATGACAAGCAAAACTATATTTCTAATCACTTCTGGTTATCACAGGACACATGGTATGTTTTGCAAAAGGAAGATGATTAGCTCCATTGTCCTGGCTAGCTTCCAGTTTGAAAAGCTTTGTTCACTGAATACAGATCTACCGGGTAATTTCAAGTATGGCTCCTTCTTCCCTTAAATGTCACGGAGTGTGGCACTCTGAGCTGTTGAACATCTGCCATATTCCTCTGTGGAGATGGCTGTTGAAGAACACATAGCATCATTTTAAAGCTTTGGGGAATTAGAAAAAAAAAAAAGGATGAAGCTGTTCATATTTTTAGATGGATAGGGAGAAGGGTAGAGAGGGACAGAAAAATTTCTGATTATGGTAAGAAAGAGAGTGAAAAATACATCAAGTAGTGAATAAGACCAGCTAATGAAATATTCAGTAGTATAATGTTTACTGCTCTGACTGGGGACAGCTGATTCCTCAAAGTGTTTTTTTTTTTTTTTTTTTTTTTTAAATTAGATTATTTTCTAAGTGTTCAGGAGTCATCCATAAACATTATCCTCGTCTGACTCACAGTTTTATTTATATTTTTAACGCAAATCCTGGAGAGAAAATGCCCTACTTCTTTTAGTGTGGTGACTTTGTGCTTATGGTAGTCAAAACCTGGATCACACCAGCTGTGTCTTCAAAAGGATGAATAAGACTTGGGAAAGACCCAAAATCCCAGAAAAAGAATGAAAGTCTGTGTATGATGGACAATTACATATGAAAAGCACTGCTTGAGAGTGGGATTTGTCCAAGATGGGTGAATAGATTAGGCTGCTTCGACTCTGCAAACCAAGTGCCCCTATCAGTGTGTTAGGTTGGTTGTAACTATCTCCAAACATGTCATTTCTTATATCTGGACCACAGAAAGCATCAAGTGATCTTTCCAGCCTCCAGTTTCTGTGGGCTGATGCAAGACATCATCCCAGTCCTTAGAGCTGTTGTAAAAATGGTTTGGACTAAATTGTGGACACAGAAAGTCATCCTACTAACAGATCTGGGGGATGTGAAGAGGTGAGACATATTATGCTGAGTAACAGATTAGTTGCTAAGGATAGTAACCTCCTTACATGGGTCATATACAACCATATGAATGCAGGAGCCTAAAAAGAAAGATACTTGTATACAAGTGGCTAAGAAATGAGACTGTGAACTCCTAAGTTCTTTAAATTTTACAGATCTTATTCATAATTAGGTAAAATATTATCTGGATAAAATATATTTATATCAATATTTTTATTGTTTAATTTTTAAAATGTTATGTTTTTCTGCTGGAAGTTATTTCCCCTAAGTAAACATCAGGTATTTTAGATTTGCATGAAACAGAAGGGAATGAAGAAATTCATTTAGTCTATGTGGTTAGTCCAACCACAAGTACTTACAGAAGCAAAAGACTGTAAAGGGCATGAGACTTATGTTATAACAGGCATTGAATATTCAGGTTTTATATTTAACATATTGCACCATTTATGCCAGAGAAGAATTTTTAGAACAGAATTTAAAATACAGGAAATCCAGAAGTTTGATCACATTCTTCTGTTCAAAAACCCCAGCAAAATAATCCCTCAGTTAATGCCTAATATTAAATACAAGAAAAACAAAGCCATCAGAAACATTGCTGTTTGCAAGGGACAGATTTCTCACTGAAGAACAGAATTCCTGTTTGTGTCTTGGCCACTTGCTCTGATGATGAACACAGAACACAATTCTCCTGCAAACACTTTGGTGAAAGGTCATTCCTCTTCTGCGCCTTTTTTCCCTTGCTTGTCCATCGTAAGGAAATTTTAGGTCTAGACATTCCAAATGTCCTTCCTTCAGATAATACTGATGGTAAAGATGTTCCTCTCTTTCTGGAGCAGTTTCTGCTCAGTTTGTTATACAAGGGCTGTCCATGGTCTCATAGTTTTTGCAGAAATCAGGGTATGATTAACCCCACATGGAAAACGGAGTGCATTAGGCATGTATATTACAAATCCCTGCCCAGCTTCAGAATCCTTCTGCAATCACTGGGACAAAATAAAGCACCTTGAATGAAGTAAGAGTTTCAGAAATTCTCAACAAAGTGACTTGGTGCAATTAATGAAAAACAGATACCAGACCGCTGGCAATGATGTGAGTTTATTCAATCAGTGAACATTCATTCAATAAAAGGGATGCAGCATGGGAGTTTTTTTGTTAGAAAAATAATAGGGTTTAAAATAATTAAAGCTTTCTTCGAGACAAGTGGATTGTTACTGAAATGGTCTATTAATTTTCTTTTTTTCCCCCCACAAAACATCTACTGTATTCAGTCCACACTGTCAGTGTCTGGAGATTGCTTGTGTGGATTCCCAACATACAATCACAGTCTCCTTGGAGACAAAAGTTTTATTTATTTATTTATTTATATTCCTTTCAGAAAGACTTGGATTCTAAGAGAAGTGCCAGAGGTACAAAATGGTGACATGTCTAAGTGAGGTGGTTTGGGAGGATTAAAGAATAAATAAAATGCTTCACAGCTATCACTTCAGCAACGTGTCACTATACTAAATGGAGTTTTACTGCAGGTGTACATAAAGATAATGTGTTCCTGTTGCAGTATATGTTTATGTGTATATATGTGTATGTGTGTGTGTATGGGTATATAACATACTTACATACAGCATACTGATATATAAGGATCATGGAAGATTACGGAGTTGAAAATGTGATATTTCTAAGTAGGTAACTCAAAGAATGTAAATAGATGTAAAATGAGGTATGGAAGGCTTTTTTTTTTTCTTTTCTGAACAACCCAGCGCTTCTTCCAAGGGCAGGAGAGAGTGGTGTGGTGCATACAACCAGTGTAGTATCTCCCCTGACGATACTACATTAAAGCTTTCTGGTTTGATGTCAGAGGATGTATGCAAAAACTACATCAGGAGCCTATCTCCCAAATGCCTAATATGAAGTAAGGGGAATCTCTGGACTTGCTAGAATAAAACACGGTTTGTGGGAATGCAGACGATTAATGTGGTTTATTATTTCAGTTCCAAATAGATAAAGCAGCTGAGGGCTTAGCTGAAGAATAGAGTGATTTAATACAGGGATTAAATTAATAACTTAACTGCTTGAGGAAAATCAGAAGAAATAGAATAAACTGATGAAAAAACATTACTGTAAATTTCCTATCAAAGCTTTTTTATTGTAGTCTTGTACTCCTTAGTTGTTCTGTAACCCTCTGTCTCCTCTGCCACCTTCTCTTTTTAACATATGTATGAAAATCACTTTCACTACCAGTTCTTTATCTTATTATTGAAAATAAGTAAAATTGTTAGGAAAGTAAGTCTATAGCAACTTTAATACACCTTCAAGTGCACAGATCACATCCGAACGACGGATGATAAGCTGCATGCCTGATTTGTATGAACAATTAGCTTGGGCAAGTAAAGGCGTCGCATATGCCAGTTCTAGCAGAACAGTTTATTTTTTCTCTGTGCAATCATGACGATTGTAAAGGCAATTGTAGGCCAGTTGAGACTTAAGGCAGGGACTGTTTGCTATTCTAGACTTGTACTCTTCCTAAACATAGAGATCCCCATTTTGGTTGGTCCCTTGGCACTGCCATGATTAACGTGATTAGATGGAATAATTTCAGAGCATTTCACTTAACAGAGGTAAAGTATTGGTGCTTAATCAATCGTAATATGCAATGCTGAACACCCGCACCCCTCTAAAAAACCCCAAAGCTATAGTTAAATCTGTTGTACTTGTATTGTGAAAAGAAAAGTATGTTATTGAAAATGATATGGAAGACATTTTTAAAAAATTAAAGTGAGTGAATACAGGGAGAAGAGGGATTGTTGGATATTCTGCTTTCAAATGTTTGCTTTTTAGTGTTTCTTTTGAAATGGAAATCTAATGCTAGCAAGAGTTTTGTGTTTGGCTGTAAAGCTCTCCAACTTGTGTATTTTGCTTTGCTAGATACATAATGTATCCAGCAGAAGCAGTACTGTAATCATTATAATGCTGCAGTTATGCTTTGCAATTCCTACTTGCAAATATGAAAAGGTCCACCTTTTTTAATGCCTATTTTTGACCTCTCTTCTGCAAAGGAGGTTTCCTAGAACTGGTTTTCAGCTAAGCCAAAACATTTCCATAAAGATGAACTGTTTCTTCTCTGATACAGAGCAATCAGGGATGGTACATGTTGCTCTGACCCAGGCTGAGCAGAGACATCAAATTGAATTTCCCACATAACATGGAGTTCTCATCCACTTATTCTGCACTTCATACACACATATTCCATTCTTAATAAAAGTGTTCATATTTTCCACTGGAAAATAGCTGTTCCCTATGTGTGAAATCATTATGAATGCTTAGTGTTTTGCTTGAGGTCGGCTCAAACAGAAACCTTGAAAGTTTTTGTGAAAAAGAATTTTCATCCCTTGGTAAACAGACACTTCTTGTTGACTGCTGTCACATGTGATGGTGTATATAATGTGGGCTGTCAGGGCATATTCTGCCACCACAGCTCGTAGCCATCTAAAAGATAGCTGTCAGCTGATGTCAGTCATCTAAGCTTCTTCTATCACCAGTAATGGGGAATAGGTAACTCCATGCAGTGATTTGCCCCATCCTGAGATTGCTGTCTAAAATGGATGGAATAAATTGCTCTCTATCACTTTTTCTTGGCTGCAGATGACACCTAGACAACTAGCTGTCATATCTAAAGTTAGGTGGGATGGATCACACCTTTATCCATTAGAATTGCTTTGTGTTTTTACAGACGGGTATCTGAGTAAGCAAACAGGAAACTCAGGATTTATATTCTCCTACTGATCTGCCACACAGTCTTGGGTGAACTTGTTCCGATGTATGTTCCACTATTTCAGCCCTTGCTTTCTTGTTTGCTTACTTTGTCCTACAAATGGGCTAGGGGAAAAAAAATCTTAATAATTATAGCCAGGACTTGATCTTCACAATCACAGATTTTAAAGTAGAAGGGACCAACAGATTAATAAAGTGGAACTTAGGCAATTTTGTTCATTTAAATGTTTAGCAGCCAGTTACAGTAATGACCTATGACCCTTCTATTATCCGTGGAGAGAGAAACATGCATGAAAGCAATGCATGCCATCTATTGTACATGCAGTCAAAGGTAGGTGAAATGAATCCAACCTTAAAAGATAAAAATCTATGAAATTGTCAGAGTTTTGGTAATTGTTTTGTAATTGTTTTCATTGCTACCACTCATTTGAACTACTGTGGCTTTAGTTTTCATTTATTCCTCCTCCAATAGATGGAAGTTGCCTTCAGGAATCCAGAAGGTTAAAAATAATCATGAAATTACAAGAACTTGAAGGTCTTTCATTTAGGATGCGAGACAAAACACAATTAAAGTACCTTTTGCCTACGGAGCAAGAACTTGTCTTCATTAAGTGAACAGAAGTTCTGAAGATGTATTCAAGATAGACCATATCCCTTGGGTCTGACAAAAGTAGAGAAAGAACAATTAGGATTAATGTGACTAATATGAATACGTCAGTAGGACCAGGCAACCTGCCACTGCCTCTGATACAAGTGTGCAAAGTTCCTCCATCAATAAGATGCAGGCTCTGCAATGGCACCATGAGGAATTTGTGTCCTTTGTCATGTCAGAGGCTCCCAAGTCAACACAGCAGAAAAGTTCATCTGAGCACACTTTAGCTGTGAATACTTGCTGGCTCACAGAGAGGAAAACTAACATATTCATAGCACAAAGATGTCCCAGTGGGCTGACAAGAAGAATAAAATTATTTCCCATAGGAACTGAAAACGAACACAAACTTCATCACTGTCTGGTCCAAATGCAAAAGTCTTTCTTTCTTCCTTGCATAATAGGAATATATTAAAAGCCACACAGATAAAACTGTAGAAAACTCTGCAGAATGAAGGAGAGCCTTTATATAGCTGAAAATAATAAGGAAAAGGCAGAAGGCAATGTTGGTGAAGGGGCTGAGCCAGTCTGACAAGACTTAAGGCATACAAATGTATTTGGCAGAAGGAAACAAAAATATTTCAACTGTGGAAAAATGGACTTCTTGCACGTAGAGATGCAAGTGTAGCTGTCCCTTACATAGCATAGTGGACATGCACAAGATTTCTTTCTCTGATTCTGGGTGAAGAATAACTGAGGCTCTGCTGAGACTGAACATGGAGAAGCTTCAGTGCTAGGAAAAATCCAGACATCTCTACTACTGTCTGCAGCATTTTTTGGGGGGGGTAACTAAAAATGTTCAATTTAGAAGAGTGAGGGGTTTGTAGCCATGATGGTCAAAGGCTATAAATTATCAGAAGAGAGAATTTTCCGGAAATCTTTTGGGAATTAAGGAATTCTTGAGGTCTCCCAGAGAAGTTTTTATGTAAATATGTTTGCATGGTGGCTAGCTGTTCTCTGTCTCTCTCAGCTCTGCAACAGTATCATATAACTAACTAGAAATACCATTTTCCCTTACATATATTGACACTCACTTTGGGATAAGTGATTCTTACATCTCCTTAGTCATGATCTTGGCCACTGAAGAAAAAGTACTTACAGAAAGAAAACTAAAGGAGAGCTGGTTTGGCCCAGATGGCTGGCAGAAGCGTGCCTCTCAGGGAAAAACGGCATGGTCTGCATCTATCTTAGCAAAGTTGAGCATGCTTGGGAAGATTCCCTGGCACTGGAGCATGATTATTTATTCTAGTAAAGCATTAGAAGGTTTCCTGGCATGATTTTGGCCCATTCCAACCAGGTCTTTCCCTGAACAACTTCTGGACAT
>NW_009259801.1:141984-145735 GCF_000687185.1 Egretta garzetta
AGCTGAAAATAATAAGGAAAAGGCAGAAGGCAATGTTGGTGAAGGGGCTGAGCCAGTCTGACAAGACTTAAGGCATACAAATGTATTTGGCAGAAGGAAACAAAAATATTTCAACTGTGGAAAAATGGACTTCTTGCACGTAGAGATGCAAGTGTAGCTGTCCCTTACATAGCATAGTGGACATGCACAAGATTTCTTTCTCTGATTCTGGGTGAAGAATAACTGAGGCTCTGCTGAGACTGAACATGGAGAAGCTTCAGTGTTAGGAAAAATCCAGACATCTCTACTACTGTCTGCAGCATTTTTTTGGGGGGGGTAACTAAAAATGTTCAATTTAGAAGAGTAAGGGGTTTGTAGCCATGATGGTCAAGGGCTATAAATTATCAGAAGAGAGAATTTTCCGGAAATCTTTTGGGAATTAAGGAATTCTTGAGGTCTCCCAGAGAAGTTTTTATGTAAATATGTTTGCATGGTGGCTAGCTGTTCTCTGTCTCTCTCAGCTCTGCAACAGTATCATATAACTAACTAGAAATACCATTTTCCCTTACATATATTGACACTCACTTTGGGATAAGTGATTCTTACATCTCCTTAGTCATGATCTTGGCCACTGAAGAAAAAGTACTTACAGAAAGAAAACTAAAGGAGAGCTGGTTTGGCCCAGATGGCTGGCAGAAGCGTGCCTCTCAGGGAAAAACGGCATGGTCTGCATCTATCTTAGCAAAGTTGAGCATGCTTGGGAAGATTCCCTGGCACTGGAGCATGATTATTTATTCTAGTAAAGCATTAGAAGGTTTCCTGGCATGATTTTGGCCCATTCCAACCAGGTCTTTCCCTGAACAACTTCTGGACATAATTTGGCAGCTGGAGCACCCCAGGAGCAATTCCAGCAGGCAGTTTGCATCAGACAACCTGCTCTGGAGGCTGAAACAGTTTGTTAGAAAACATAAGAGATCTCCTGTATCACTTGGCCTCATTGCTTGAAGATACCTCTGGATATATTTAATTTGCTGGTGTCGATGTAGCCATAGTGAAACTTGTTCCCACATGTAAGCACAGGAAAAGGACGTGGGAAAACATTTCCTCAGAAGAAGAAAGGCACAAGATAATGTTCCTTTTGAGATTACTTTATTACACTGCTTATTTTAAAACCTCAAAGTCTGATTTAGTATTAAATAAAGAACAGCATTTTGTGCTCAGGTGACAGAGTTTTGTCTTTGTTTCTCTAAAACGGAAACGCATTTTTGGAAGAGAGCATGATTTGGAAGATGTTATGGTACATACAGATTTTACTTCCTCAGCACTGAAGACATTCTTCTGCCCAGCTTGTTACACCAATAAAATAGAAACAAAATAAATATAATTAGTGACTGAAGGGGATCAGAAATATGAATATAGTGTTTGCATTTCACTTACTTAGTGAGGTCAGTGGGATTTACTTAGGTTAGTGAGGTGAATATAGAAGCCTGGAAAGACAGATAGAAAAAGCAGGCAAAAAAAAAAAAAAAAAAAGATTAAAAGATTGTATTCTGCAGTCCTGAGAAAACAGTCAGCTTTCCCAAAATAAATAGCCAGTTCTCTATATCAAGATCCCAAGAGAGTAATTACTGCAGCTGACTTGTATTCTATAAAAAACTTTTACATCAAAATAATGTCAGTGACTTCAGAGATTGCACCAGACAAAAGGAGCTCCAACTGTCACTGTAATTTGAAAGTCTTTGTTTATATCATATAAAATTGACCTTACCCCTGGTAGCCTTCAATATTGACCAGAGTGGGTTTTATGAAGTGAATTAAAATAATAGAAAAATATAGATTATCGAGGAGAAAATTTCTCAAAGGAAACTAAACTGCCAATAGATAGATCTCTAAAAATGCTTGAGCCATCACGATGAGATAACATAGTCTGGAAGTATTCTTGGACATTTGTTAGAGGATAATGATTTTCTGAAGGAGATAGGCTTTGGGTATTATTCTATTTCTGGTCATCATGGTATTAAAAAAGACATTATATCACTTAAAAATGTGTGGTGAAGGCAACAAAAAGTAATTTCAGGTTTTGTAGAAAGAGAACAAGGCAGACCTTATTACATTTATTTCCTCTGGAGTCATTTAAGAAAGGGGAAGGGGAAAGAGGACTTAAATATAAGATTTAATAGCTTTCTGGAGCATATGGCTGCTGTGACATAGGTTATCAGTCCTAATGCCAAAGAATAGTCCAGATTAGACAGGAAAAATAGGTCATAGAATGGAATCTCAATGGAAATCAGAGGTACGAGACACAAAAACCAAATTATGGATGTTGGTTTGCACTTTGACCACGTCAATGTGTGCATTTGCATTAACCTCTTTAATAAATATCACTAAAACACTCAAAGAAACACCTGATTTCTCAGAATGTATTTTTCTTATAATTTCTTGATATTGTAGGATCCACATCTTCTTCTGGATGAAGACCAGAAAATGCCATAAAATGTTTTGTAATGAATATTCTTATTGGGGCTTGAACCAGAACTTCTTGGAGGTTTAAGTGTAAAGATGAATTCAATGCACAGTCTACACTAACTTTATTGGCAAGAAACTTTGGGATGTTTCTCTTTAAAAGATTCATGAAAAATATTGGGTGACGCTATAGGTACTTTTGGTTGTTAGTCTCTGTAAACACTGTTGAAATATTTGAAGCCAAGATGGACTGGCTCTTGTCCACTGCCCATATGAATTCATGATGAGTTTATTACTGGGACGATGACCTTTGAAAATTTTTTCTTTGGGGAGAAAAAAATAAAAAGCCTAGGCAAAGCAACAGCTGGGACAAACATACCTGTACAGCTGGCATTGCCAAAAGTGTATCCATTTTGCATCAGAAATAGCAAACACTTTAATCTGCTCACCAGATCAGGAGATAACTAGCAATGACCCTCATTTACTCATAATTACTGCTTAGTATTGTAGCCACAATTTATCTCTTGTGAACCCTGCAGGTGAACACAAATGTAATGGAAGAGAAAATGAGTGCTTTAAGTAACAATGCAGCATGGAATTCCACCAGTCTTAGCCCAGATGAAGAAAAACAAAAAAAAAACAGGACAGATCTTCTTTGGTTTTTTTTTTTTTTTTTTTTTTTTTTTTAATGATATTTTGATCTATAGGGCTTTTGACATTACTCTTTGGTTACCATGATTAAAGACAACAAAATACGCTTAATCATTACTTATAAATTATTTAAGAAAGAAAACAATTAAAAAATAAAAAGGAAATGTAACAACCTAAAGTTTTTTACATTGTCTTCATGAAGAGCTTTCAGCTGGGAGTAGTCCTTTGAGAGATTGTCTTTTGTAATATTTTAATTTTATTTTATTATTTTATTTTATTATTTTACTTTATCTTTTCAAAGCAGTAGTGAGTTGTAAGAATATAATGATATCCTTGACAACTGAGTATATTACACAAATAGCCAAAAATTCACTCATTTAGGGCATCTGAATACTTCTTAGTATATCACCAATACACAAGATTGTTTTTGAAAGAGCAAGCTGTATTCACCAAGTCAATAAAACTGAGAATACAGCTAATTGGGTGTCACGATCCACTACTGGGTTGAACAATTTGGCAGAGGTTAAACCCCCTTGCTTTCCAACCGACCTCAGATAATTCTGGGAGGTTGGGGGTGGCTGGGCTTAACTTCTGATTAACTCCAATATTCTATCGTGACTAGGTTCCTTTTACATTCTCGGAAACAGAATTAAGACTC
>NW_009259801.1:145807-204748 GCF_000687185.1 Egretta garzetta
GGGTAGATGTTCCTGGGCGCTCCCTCGTGGTCTCTGCCGGTTCCCCTTTTATAGGGTTGTCTTCTTGCATAGTTGATGACTCTTTTGCATACCCACGCCTCCCACTCGGCAGTGGGGCGCATGCCCAGTACAGTATGCTCGAAAGTTCTAGGGGGTCCGAGCCCCCTCCCCATGTCAGTTAACTCTGGGCCCGGGTGCATGCGCAGAGGATGTGTAATCCAAGACAACAGGCCACACATTCCTGTGGGGTGGGACCCAATGGGCTGAAACTGCCCCACTCAGTTGCCGTGGTGATTAGGCTTTGGTGGTTAAGCTTGCCTGCCACCAATGTTGAGACAAGTTTCTAGTCCCTTACATTGGGTCAGTCCAAAAAAACTCTAGAAATTTCTTCAATATGCCACTGTTCCTCTTCTAGCTTCCAAAACCAATATGTACAAATGAATGACTCAACATCGCCTTCATGAAGCACTGTGGTGGTTTATATGGAAGGCACTGATGCAGGTTCTATTGAGATCACAGTTTCCAGCAGGTATTGTAAAATCTTAGATAAAGTGAAAGCTCTCTCTGCATGAAATGACTGCCATCTAAACACAGTAGTGAAGGTCAACTCTTTAATCTTAATTTTTAATACAAAAGAGGACTATCGCCTAATTTTAGTCACATTTGCATCAGTAAAAGGGTTTTTATTATTATTTTGGAGGCAGCAAAGGCAAAAAAATAGCAGGGGTCAAGGGGGGTCAAGGTAAGCATGGAGTCAAGACTGCTGAGATCAGGGGCTCACCAGCTACTGGAGGGTCTTCTGTGTGTTTATGTGTGTGTGTGTGTGTTGGGAATAAATGCTCAGTCTCTCTTCTGGCTGGACATAGGGCAGGCATTTGTAGTGAGCAGAGCAGGCATTTGTAGCAGCCAGGCTTTGTTGGGTAGTGGAGCAAGGACTCCCCTGGTGCAGAAAGTCCACCGGATTTTGTCTCTGGTGGACTGGGAAGGAAAAAATTTCCTGGGTCCTGAAGTCTTCCAGAGCTGGAGTCCCTTAAAACACAGAAGCATAAAGTGAGTGCAGAATTTATTAGAGGAAAATTCAGATTTTATATACTGGCCTATAATCCAGTCTAAGAAAATGACACCTGCATCTACTTCCTTAAAACCAAGATATTTTATTCATATTTTCATCCCTTATAGGGTATACTTTTTTTTCAATTTGAATTGATAGTCACTGTTCAAATATAAGCATTTTTTATGAAAGATTCAAAACAAATTGATCTCACCTTTCTCACTTTTCAATCCCAGTTACTGTATTTTGCAGTTAAACAATATGATTTATGCATGTTTGTTGACATAAGTCAAAGTTTCAGTTAAATGTCAAAACTCCAGCAGTTTAAAATGCTTTAACCATTTTGCATTGTCTTCTGTCATCTCACAAAAAAAGACAAAAAACAGGAATTCTGAGAAGCAGTGCATTAAAACACATGTATAATTCATTCTTAAAATTCCTATGTAAAGAATATAGCCTAATAGGTCAAGATCTTGATTAAAAATATAGCTTATCTCTGACAACCTGTGCATCCTCCTCACCAGAATGAAGCTCTACGGAATATTTCCTACTTTTACATTTAATACAACCACCTGATAACCAGTGAGGTCTAACACTGGCTTCATGTCCTGTATATGCCTACTGCCGTCTACCGTTGCACCTTTGAAACTTTCAGTGACCAAGTGACCTTTCTTTGGTAATTTTGCTATTTGATAGCTTTGTGCCTTGATAACTGCCTAGAGTAAAACTAAAGTCTTTCACTTTTGCACTGCCTCAGCTACTCAGAAAACCACTAAAACTGAAACTGTGATGGGAGATTTCTGCGTTGCTGAAGATGTCATGAAGAAAAACTTTAGTGTGTTGTTCACCACCCTTCATAGGGTTTCTATTCCAGTGCATTTCAGTATGAGTATATAATGATGATTCTGTATAAATATATAAAAGAACAATCAAAATACATCAGAAACTAATAGTCTTTGAGTAGTCACAGCTACTGGTTATTCAGCATTGCATTTGATAGTTTACACCTGCTTGGTACCATGTAGATATTAAGGTGAGGCTGGGTATTGTTTAAGACTGTTCAATACTTAAGATGATAGCAGAAAATTAATTTCATTCATATCTCTTGCCCCCTCGAGTACGGCTGCTTGTCTGAGCAGATTGCCTATCAGCTTCAGCAGTTTAACAAACTAAACCAGCAAGATGATTTTATGGGCAGAACTGAAAATTCACAGCAAGATGGTGTTAAATTCTGAGAGTATGACAGTTCCCCTTACAGATTATCTGTACCCAGTCAATGGTGGCTTTAAACAACAACAGTGATGAGATGCAGCCTTGCCTAACTCCTGGGTCTATGATTTTATCCCATAGAAATTTCATTTCCATTACTGAGTTTTACTACCAATAACATTGTTTTCCAAGGATCTCTGAGTTCTTTCATCATATTGTGCAAGCTTGCTAGCTGCACTACACCAAAGATGCCAAGTGTGCCAAATCAGTTTATTAAATTTAGATGTTTAAACAAACAGTCTTAAGATGAAGGCTTGGTTGGTAGGGAATCAAGTTGCATTTTGTCCTTTGCCTCAGTGTGCATTGCTGATTTGAGATGCTATCAAAGAATTAAATCTTTTCCTTCCTTGAAAAATACAACAGAATGTTATCTTTATTTTATGTATTTGCTCCTGAACGTGAGAAGAGTGCCATTGTAGTGTGGGTGGGAATTCACCTGCGAGGATGGGAATGGCAGTAAGATCTGTTTGCATATGGGAAACTGAGACACAGAGACAAAGGACTTAGATGGCACAACACCAACACCCCAGCAGCTAATTTTTAGACACTTGAAATTAAATCTAGAACCTGGACCAAAGGGTTTCTCTGCAATGCCTGAGGGGAATGAATCTCTCCAAAATAGTACCCTAAATGGGTAATGGTTTTAAACTAAACCAGGGTAGGTTTAGACTGGATATAAGGAAGAAATTCTTTACAATGAGGGTGGTCAAACACTGGAACAGGTTGCCCAGAGAGGTAGTGGAGGCCCCATCCCTGGAAGCATTCAAGGCCAGGTTGGACAGGGCTCTGAGCAACCTGATCTAGTTAGCGGTGTCCCTGCTCCTGCAGGGGGGTTGGACTAGATGACCTCTAGGGGTCCCTTCCAACCCAAGACATTCTATGATTCTAAACTCACATCACATCGCACACTCTGCTGAGACTCAAAGCTGGCAATAGGAAATGATGTGGAAGGGGCTGTGTTTCATACAATTCCCTTGGGATTTAGGCACCTTATCTTGGGCTGAACAGGTTTCATAACCTCAGACCCTCTCCTGTAGCTAAGTATCTAAGTTTCTACTTCCAAATACAGAGGTAACGTCTGTCTTTCGAGTGAAGTTTTAAGAAGAATAAAGAGATTTGCCTTAAAAATACCTATTATCTAATAAATGTAAGCTAGAGAGTGTGCTTTAACAAAATGCTTAATTGTAAAATGACACGCTCCATTATTCTGGTGGCTTGAAAGAAAAAGAAAGAGGGAAAAAAATGAACAGCTCTTTAGTTCAATACTTGGCATTCTTGTTGGAGGCTATTTGATAAATTCTCTGCAACACTGAGGCTTAAAATTGAAATACTAATTGATTGATATACTTAACTCTCAAATATTTTATTACTAATATATCTAAAATGTTTGGGTACAGACCATCCCAAATATTGCAAGTGTTTACAGTCTCGATCAGGATATAAAATTCATTAGTCTACCACATCAGATTTGGTTCAGAGTTTAGGGGTTTTTTTTTTCAGAATTCTTTGTCTCCTTTTTCAAACTCTAGGACACAGGAGCTAGAAGGGACTTATGCACCATTTTGATGCCATGACTTAAATTTTATGAACTGGAATATATCTGAAAGAACCAAACTGAAATAAATTCTACAATGTTTGCCAAATTAGGCAGAACAAACATCAAGATTTTTTTCGAGGACAAATGCATTATTCTTCTGACTGATCTTATTTACTTATCATCTCCTGGTATCTGCTTCTCTGATACAGTCCCAAACAGTCATGAGATTTCAAGACATACTTGAAATGCGTTTGGAACTAGTAAGTGATGAAATTTCTTTCATGATGTGATACTCACTTCTCACTTATCTTCCAACTTCATTTATTACCATTCCAAATAAAGAAACTATAAAACAAGAGGAAAGAAAGCCAAATTTCAATAGAGACCACAAAAACTGCAAAGGAGTAAGCTGAATTTTCATCTAAAAATTAATAGAATAAGACAAGATGGTAACATGTGGAACGAAATCTGACAACTTAATTTGCGCTTATATTGAAGACCCCAGTGCCTAGAACTTGATGTACAACATAGGGAAATCAATGTCTTCCCCTTAAAGTTTGACGCTAAAATGGATTTGTAGTTGCTCAGCTTTTTAGGTACAGAAATACTAGGATTCAGCTCATCAAAGCTGTGTAGGTACTTTATTCCCAATCAGCTGCTTTTTCACCACAGCAAAACAATGAATAAGAACTCATGAACTTTCATATGCACTGTCCAGGTATAAACAAACGCATCCACCATTTTGCACCTAAGTATCACTAAAACCAGCTGCTTTTTCACTACAGCAAAACAATGAATAAGAACTCATGAACTTCTTTCATATGCACTGTCCAGGTATAAACAAATGCATCCACCATTTTGCACCTAAGTATCACTAAAACTGCCTAACTCCAGATTAAATTCAGATCCCTAACAGATTTTTCTTCCAAGGTTTTGTCTAATCTGCCCATGGAAGAGACTACACTGGAGCATGTACCTACTGCAGCCCATGGAGGACCCCACAATGGAGCAGACGGATATTCCTGAAGGAAATGTGTCCTGTGGAGATCCCACACTGGAACAGATTTTTCTGAAGGACTGCAGCCCTTGAAGAGTCCACATCAGAGCAGAGGGAAAGTGTGAGAGAAAAGACACAGCAGAGAGAAACCACTAGGTACCAACTGTCACCTCCTACTCCTCATGCCCTTGGGCTCCTTGGTGTCAGAGAGGAGTCTGGAGTGAGCAAGTGAAGTTGAGCTTCGAAAAGGAGGAAGGAAAAGTGTTGTTTTAATGTTTATCTTCTTGTTTCTTGCTACCCTAGTTCATAATTAAATAAACATAATTAAATACTTATTTGCACTGGCAAAAAATTAAATCAATTTTACCCAAGTCAAGCCTATTTTTCCCATGATGGTAACTGGAAAACAATCTCCCTGTATTTATTTCAACCCATGAGCTTTCTTATCTTTTTTTTGTCCTCTTGCCCCACTGAGGAGGGGGAGTGAGTAAGCCACAGGGTAGGAGTTTGGCTGTAAGGCAAGGCTAACTCACTATGTATGTCACACTAAGACTGTTTTTCCCCATTATATCACTTTATCTGTGTCGAATTTCATTGGACATCTTATTGCCCAGATACTCTGGCCTCTAAGGTCCTTCTGAAATTCTTCACAGTCTGTCCTTTTCCTAAGTGCCTCATATAATGTTGGATCATTATCATTCACACCATATTATCACCATACAGATCAGCCCCCTTCTTTAGGTCATTTCTTAATATGCTAAACAGAATGAGTTTCAGGACAGACCCCTTCACAACTGCTGTGATGACCATGACTTTTTACTGTTATTCTTGATTTCCTGTCTTTTAACCAAAGATTAATGCATGTTAGGATCTTCCCCCTGATCCCATGATACTTGATGTCCTTAAGTCTATATGGAAGCCTTTGTTAAAATTTTTAAAATTTCATAGGAAATAAAAAAAGACAATATATTTCCTACCACTTTAACCCATATGTTTCTTGACCTCTTTAAACAATGTTTTCTACTGAAGCCATGATGACCCTTCTGAAAAAGAAAAAAAAATAAAAAAAATATCCAAGCATCTACTAATTCTATAATTTCTTAATGTTGCTGTTAATTTTCCTGGTGGACATCCTAACTTTAAAGTGCTGTTAGTCCCTGAGCACATATGGAAACTTTCTAAGCACTGGTATCTCATCCCCCATCTTTTTGCCTTCAGATACCATCAGGTTTTAAGCAAGAGATTATATACTACTATTAGTAATGCATTTATTTTATCTGCGAGTTCTTGTAGAATTCTAGAGTTCTACCATCTGGTCCTGGTAATTTGTTAGTGTTCATTATGTCTATTTGTATTAAAACCTCTTCCACAGTTGCTTTCACAGAGACTCAATGCAACAGGTATTAGAGTACTTCAACATAACCTGGGAATCCCATGTTGAGTCCTGGTCCAGAAGCATTTCCCTTGCCTATCTGGGTACAATGCAGGAAATTTTTCTCAAAACACCACCAGGGATTGGCACAAACACAACTGCGGACAGAGACTGTAATTCCTTTAGTTCGGTATAATAGTGGTGTCCCTGGTTGTGGGATACCTGGTTTTCATTCCATCTTTCCCTGGTCAGGGTTAAAACCCAAACATCAAGTATTTCAAAACCTATGTTTTAGGTATTCAAGAAGAGATTTTTTTAAGCCTCCTGTATAATCCTAGTGATTAGGGTATTCATATGGCAGCAGAGACGTGAGTTCCTGACATTCTAATGAATATTTACATAACTTTGTATGAAGTGTTCACTGGAGCAGAAACAGCAAGTTGCCTAATCACTTACCTATAGAATCATAATTTTCTCTCCTTTCAACTCAATTAATTTTTAATCGTGCCTCACAAAGAGGAACAGCTTCAAGAGGAGGAACTCTCTTCATAGAATGTCCTAGCATTTTGAGGATTTACCTAATGTTAAATTTCAAAGTCTCTCAAACACTGAAGAGATTTGAACCTGTTGCTCACACTTTCTTGGGATACTGGACAAAGAGGGAACACTGCTATCATCACCTGTTTTTTCCTCTGGTCATAATTTTTGGAAAAAGTTGTGCTTTATTAACAATTTTTGTGAGGAAGTTCGGAATTTTGAACCACAAATGGAAGAGGTCATTAGAGTCTCTGAGAAGATTGCAGATTACTCCTCACTTTGCTTATGTCTTGGCTCCTGGCTAGACTTGGTGCTTTCCCATCCTGTTTTCTAGCATTTCTGCTATAAATTCTCTGTGTTCCTGTGTACCTCTGCCCATTTTTTCCAGACGGCATTTTAGAATATTTGGGAATCTGGGGAAATGGGAACATCTCAAGATTTTTGAATGACAGCACTGCTGTAGGCGGAACTTGGCAAGCGCCTCTCTCTGTGCTTTGTGGTGTTTCATTTTGGCTGCTCTTCTTGCCATTATGAGGCTACTTCTAGCAACAGGCAGCAAAGGCAATGGAAAGCTTCACACAAAAGAGAAAGTCACACATGAACCTAAGTGGCCTTGGAGTGGCAATATTATCCAATGTATTTCCTTCAGAAAATGTCAACATGTCAACCTTAATCTGCAAAATGAAACAATTTAGCCGAATTCACAGAAAAGAAAGGCAGCGAGGAGGGAGGAAGGAGGAAAGAGCAATTTTAACTTCTCAGCTTCTGATATGGACTAGGACAATGCTTCGAAAAACTGGTTTTGCCATCACAGCTCACCTGTCCTCAAGGTTACAAGCCTAATACACTCACAATAAAGGGGAGACAAATTAAATAGAAGCTACTCAGTGGCTTTTAGCTCTGACATTGTGTATTTCAGTCCTTCTGTGTTATCTACACTGCCAGATTTTAATCCAAAGCCTTGATTTAGGCTTATTCCCTATCTGTATATATTTTTTTATTTTTAACAAGAGGTGGTGTAATTCCCCTTCATGTGGCAGGTTTTTCTCACACTGGTGGGTCATCAGTGATACCAAAACCAGAGTCCTGTTATGCTGTAGCCATAAACTAGAGACTTCATTGTGATTTGAGATACTGTGATGAACGGACTTAAAGAAGCAGAGGGAATTTAGAAGCTGGCTGACTACAGAGAACCTGTTCATGTAACTGTTAAAGTATTTACACTCATGTATTAATTGCCTTGTCTGGCAAATGCTGTTCACCTAGATGATCTGTCATCTAGACACCTGTACCCACTTGTTGCAGTGACGCCTAGGCAGGGTCCTTCTCATAGCTGTCAAGATTATGAACTTGTGCTTTTATTACCATGATTTTGCATTCAGCCTTATGTTTAATCACGGGAAGATGAATGTATTACTCCCTAGTATAGGATTATATCCCTAGGGTTATATCTAGGTTATATCCCCAGTAAGTGATTATTTCCAACTGCACCCCCTTACTGTCAAAGTAGGGTGTCTTCTGCCGAAGTAGGAAAGTAGTGGCACATGTACACATGCACAACTGTACAGAAACAGGGCAGAAACGGAAAATCTGTTTATTGCTATAGTCAGCATGTATAGCTATTTTACCCCTCAGGATAAAAGACCAGCACAAGTGGTTATTTTTGATGAGGAGAGGAGCAGTGAGAACAGCATGCTTACTTAGACAAGATTTGGAGGGTCTTTCCTCTTTTACTGTAATAAAAATGAGAAACTTGGTCAATCTTCTGCTCTCACAGCTTCAATAAAAGGACAGTTATCTTCAATAATGTTAAGCACAAGACAAAGTGTAAGGAAGAAAAAACCCTAAAGCACACAAGAAGTTATATCTAAGACTTTATATCTGAAAGCAATGAGCAACCAGCACCTGACTCACGCCCAAGCCTACGCAGAGTTTCCAAAGGAGGCTTTCTGCTCCCCAAGTTGCTCAAGAAACTGCATGTTGCAAGTATTGCAAGCCCATGTACAAAATCTGCTTCTCAGTTCTCATGTGTCTCAGAAAATGTAGTAGTAGCTGCTTTTCCAGGGAAAACTGACTGACATGATGGGAATGCTTTCATGCAGCAGATTAACCGCCAGCAGAACTTTGGAAGATCTCTGTTCAGTTCTCGCCTTTGCTTAACAGGACTTAACTCCCAGCCTCTTGTGTTTTTGGCAAGTTGCTTAGCCAACAGATTCAAAGCTGCTTGGAGGGAGGGCAGGATGCATCAGCAGTGCCAGATGAAAAGCCTTGCAGTGTGCAGAGAAAGAATTCAGAATTCACTGGGCTGGAAAAAGAACATGAAAACAAGGGCAGCTCTAGCAGAAAGGCTGGGGACCTCCTCTGGGAGGACAGGGAGGTGTCAACTCCACTTCCAAGGGCTGTTTATGTGTTTTTCCCAGTTGTGATTTCATGTAAAATGCATAATGTCCTAGCAGCAGGGCGTGGAACCTCAGTCTGTTTCTGCCCACAGTCACCCATGAGTGCTATAAGCATTAGACTGTGCTAAGAAGTGGGAATTAAAATGACCCTTGGGGTAGCTGGGGCAATCCTCTCTCTTAAAAGTTGTATTAGGCCCACTAATGTCTTCAGGTATTGAAATAAAGACCATCAGCAAAAGTTATCATGTCCTCTACATTTGATCTCCCCCCCAACACATGCTCCCTTTAACCAAGTCTTGGCATCAATATTATCCATATTTATCATCTCCAGACTTTCTTTTTCCAAGTCACTCTAGCAGAATCTACAGAAGGTTCACAGAGAAGGCACAGCTGGTGTCTCAGCTGCCTGATTCCTAAATGGACTGAGCCAAAGACAGAGCAGCCTGCCAGCTCTCTGGAGCCAGAGCTGCCTTCCTGTTCACAATCAGATTTATGCAAATATGCTGGCACTGGTCTAAAAATACCTGAATTTAGTCAGGAGAGGCGGGGAGGTGTAGAGGGCTCATACCCTGCTCTCTTATTATAGTCCCCTGCATCATGTGTCATGGCTGGAGCCACACAGATAAACCAGGGCTATCTTACCCCCTGGGCACAGGCTTATTTTCCGACAAAAAAAAAAATAATTCCCAAACAACCCAACAAAAACACAGGTGCTCTGTCAGAGATGAAGAATTTCACTCTTTGCTTATTAGGAGATGAATGGCTTGCTAGATCTCTGGTCAGTCATAAATAATTTTAGTAAATAGACTGATAATTAGATTGAAATTATTAAGTTTTGCGGGACATAAAGGATCAGACTGAAATATTCCTGTCTGTCTTTGGTATTTTTTCATATAACTGTATGTTAACATAAAAACTGTTCCATAGGATGATACGAGGGGCCTAATGTTGATCTTTATGTAAGCTGTAGGCTACTTGCTGACCTGGATTATGTGATTTGCATGTTGTAATTAATTTGCAAGTTTTTGGCCTTTTGCTGAATTTACAGGAAGAAAATTTGAAGGCTTGTGTCAGATAATAATGTTTGTAGTATGAAATCAAATTATAATGTTTCTTTTTGCCAAGAAATAAAGTTATGCTTAGCTTTATCTCCATAAATTAGTAAACAGGCTGAAGACCTTGATATTAGGAGAAACCAAGATTACATCCCACTCACCAATCTCCAGAAGAGATGATCAAGAATGAGGAACAACTTTTGTGTCTCCCTTGCTGACAGGCTTTTAAGTGGAGAAAGTAATGGGTGACACAACAGGCAGTTCCCAAAGAACATTTATGCACTGATAGTATAACTTAAGAACCTATTTCCAAGCTACAGGTCAAGGAAAAATCTCTGACCAAATGTTACAAGTTGCAGACATCTACAACTCCATGGGTGAAATTATTTCATTGTACAAAGGTGCATTGGAAGTTCATTATCTGGGGTTCACTGTATCAAAATTCACTGAAGGAGCCAATCTCTTAAGTCACTGAAAACACAAAAAATCAATGAATTCTTCATAAAACACAATGACCACACTAATTTTAGGAGGGTGTGGGGAGCATTTCTTTTACAGAACACATAAATACCTGAAACTTATGCTGAAGACTCCCTCATCCAAGCAGAATGCCCTTATTGCTTGTATATAAACACACAATTCTGTGATCAGCTTGGACAATTATGACCCCGCAGCAGGTAGGGGAGGAGCTGTGACCAGAAGAGTGTTTCTAAACTACAACATCTCCCAAAACAACTCCTCAGGCAGTGAAATTTAAGGGTTGCCACAGATACCTCGTCACACAGACACTGAAAGCCAGCTCTATGTCACACATCTTCCAGCAGGTGTTATTTGGCTGCCTATCAGGAGTAAGGAAATCCCCCTACTTCCCATGGATTGCACCTCCCTAAATTTTACATGACAGTGTGCTGCGGGAGTCCACAAACTCCGATTTACATGGCAAATTACAGCTTTGCCTTTTCTGAATCTAACAACAATCGAGAGTGCAACTTTAAATACACAGAAAGTTAAGTGGGCACCTCTTTCATCTGGTTTCTCCTAAAAACATTGGATCTTGCCCTGAATGCAGTTTGCTTTACCATCACCAAAGTAATATCATTTTTGCACCACAGATTTTGGTCATTCTGCTTGAGTGGACCTACTGGGGCAGTTTGCATAGTCATCTGGATTTCTTTTGCTAGATACAACAGAGAAAGCAGCATGCATTTCTGTAAGATATATTGAAGAGTTTCCTGCTGTTCTATGAAGTAGTTTACTATTTCCAGAGCACCATAAGTGAATAGAAAGCCTTGCAAACACATACAGAGACATAGTGCCTGCTGAGAAATTTACAGTGTAGCTCAGCCAAGTGATAAGAAATCAGGTATAAGAGCTCACGTTCCATACACCAGGCAAAAGTCAACACTTTCTTTCTTTATCTTTTCTTTTTTTAATTGCACATTACAGATCTACGCATCTTTTTTGTTTGCCTCCTACTATTTTTTTTCCTTTAAGAAGATGATGAAATCTGACGAGGAAGAGCGCACCGTATATTTATATCATGAAATAAAACCCACCTCCCCTTTCCTCCCATATTGTAGATTTCTTGACCTCTCCAGAGAAAAGGACTGTGAAAAGATACTTGGAAATGCTTCTACCTGATTTCCATGCAGCAGAATTTCTGAACCTTTCATTTTGAAAGCTCTACAGCATCATGCCTTGCACATCCCACATCATCTGTTCCTTTCTTGCATGCATAAACTCCTCAGATCTATGAGGAGATGAATACAATTTAAGAGATAGAGAGAGTTGAAGACCAGTCTCCTAAATGCTGAGAGAGAAATGCAAAACTTCTGTTCTGATTAGAAAGATTTGCTTATTAGTATCTGTGATTGATTGGCTCACTTCTTAATGTATGTTTTAGCTTTCAGGAGAATCAAGTGATCCAGCTAAGCAATACAACTGAGGACACCAACTTCACAGAAAAATGAAGTCTGCCTTTTTTAATCTTTCAGCTACCAATTCTCTTACAGTGAAGTAAGTAGTTTGCTTAAAGTGAAGCTAACTAAACTGCATAGAGCATAACTTATGGAGCTGTTGGGTTTATTAGGGTAGAATCAACCTCTCTTTTTTTTCAGGTACGGACCCTAATCTATACTTGCTAGTTCTAACTACATATAGACATTTATACTTAAACATCTGCAAAACAAGGCCTCAGTGATAAGTGTAGGGGTTCATGTCACAGATGGAGTGAGAGGGAGGCAAAAATAATATGGTTTATTGGTGTAAAACAATGAGTTAGCAAAGTTCAGTGGTCAATGTGACAATAGTTTATAAGATGTGATTGCAAGGTACACTTGGTTATTTACTGCACAGAGGACAGGGTCAGAAAAAGCTGTCAGGGAGATCCTCCCGTTAAGTCATGAGGTTCAGAAAGGACCCCCTTGCTTTCTAAACTCCTTCCTCAGAGAGGAGTCTAGGTGCAGCTGGATCCAATCCTGGTCCCAGACTTGGTCAACGGTTTATGTCTAAAGGATTATATATACGCAATTAATCCTTTATGTCACTTAGCTAAGATTTCAAAGTTAGCATGCTGTTAGTCACTTACTGGAATCTGTTGTGGTAAGGGACCTCTCAACCTCGAGGACTAACCCTGGGAGGCGTCCCTGCTCAAGGGGAGATCCTGGCGTGCAGCCCGCTGCCGTGCAGGAGAGCTCCAAGGGCTCTTGGGCTGCTTACTATTTATGGGGGTAAGGTAATTGGCTCGTAGTCATATTTGCATCGTGACCACTGTGCTTAGGTGGGCACATTCCACAACAGCCATTGGCTATTATATTGTTATCTGTCTCCCCCACATCCACGGGGTGCACCCTTCACGACCAGACACATCTATCACCACCGCCACAGGTGGTTGTCACTTGAAAGAGGTCAAGGGAGGGAGGCTCCGGGGGAAGGGGGGAGGAAACCACCACAGTTCAGGCTTGGCAGGTGAAGCCCCCAGCTCATACCCCAAATTCACATTCTTTTTATCATAAAATTTCAATTAATTTATTGACCTCTGAGAAGAATCTTGCAGCATCACCCTACAAAAATTCACATGAGACTGAGCAAGGTCTGGCAATAGGGACTGCAATATTTGCCATACATCTTCTCTAGTAATCCCAAAGTACATAAGCCCAGGAATTTCTTCTGTATTTCAGGCTCAGTGTATATACCCACTGGAGGAATACAGCACCAAGCTTCCTCAGATAACACACGGTGAAGTCCCTCTAAAAGTGTAAGCTCTAAAAGTGGAAGCTGAAAGGCAAAGCTAGTGAGCTCAGGCCCAGCGAAGTCCTATTTTCCTTTTCAGACCCAAGCTATTACCTCTACATACTGTGTACTCTGCATATAGACCCATTGACTCTAAAGTCACTTTGGAGCCCTCTAACAGGGAAGTGACCATGCGTTGTTGGTGTGCACTGTTGGCAGGCAGGAATTGTGATACTATTTCCAGCTGGGTCAGTTCCATGCCTCTGAAAAAGAAATTGGGACCTCGGGGCACGCACAAGAGATGGCAGTGGGATTGTGGCAGCATAATCTGCTCCAGTGAGAAACTCTTTTGGCTGTCCTTATGAATCTTTATTTATGGGATAATCTAGGAAGTGTTGGGGATACTCTAGGAAGTGTTGGTAGGGCACCCATAGTTCCCCTTTGCTCTTTGAGCCATTTTGGTATGCATATCAGAAGGCTTATGCTTTTAAGGATAGAAGACCACATTTTCTTCTCACAACTGTTTCTCAGATGTGTAATTATAGTTATTTCAATGAAGTAGTTCCTGGCTGATTTCTGAGTAGGTAAAAGAGAGAAGCAGCCTTGCCAAATGGCAAGAACACTGAAAATTTTCAGGAAGTGGATTGTATTATTGCCTGATCGAAGAGACTGCTGAGTACCCTTGTACAAGTCTTATCTTTTTTCAATTTTACAGAAAGGAATATCAAATCTTTTTATAATGTGCTTTGAGACGTACTGATGAAAACAGCTCTTTAAGAGATAAGTGGCATTGCTATGATATTACAAGTGGACCACATGCAGCAACAAATCCCAGTCTCTTGAATTTAAAAGGTTGTATTCTATCACTTTGTTTTTCTGTCTCGTTGTACTGTGTATGTTGTATGGCTTGCTTATTACAGCAGTAGAGCCATGCTGAGATTGTTTCCTGCAGAAATATGACACTCTTCAGAATACCTCTAAGATATTTAAAGATATGCAGGTACCTGCCTGTCTCCAATGTGTGTCTTTCTGTATAGGAAAGACTTAGGACGGTGGCACCTGAAATCTGGCCTTTCTCACTGTTTATTGGTACTTATAACTGAATTCCTCCTTCTAATGCAGAGCTGAAGCCTCAAAATACCTGAAACAGGCTGTTCTCATGGTTGTCATAGAGCAAATAGAAAATGAACTTAAATTGGAAATGAGCTATTTGGAGATTAACAGATTAACTTCACACTCAAAGAAGTTCAGAAAAATTAAATAATTTTCTTTTGGGCTAATCTGGAAAAGCCAGAACTCCTTATCAGAACAGTTGGAGGCACTCACAGAAAGTGTACAATATCTATTTTAACAGCTGATTACACAGTGACAAACGTGCACTCACAACATCAGTGGTCTCAGCCTTTATCTTTATTCTGATAGGGCAACTGCAGTTGTAATATCCTTTAATACTTCCACTTAAATAACCTAAATGGTACAACATGCTCTACACAGTTGAGGTAGCATAATGGAATTTTTTGTTTTAGAACCACAACCTGAAAATTTTGGATGTCTCCTCTCCTTTATTAGGTGTGTCATTCAAAGCATTTCACAAGTTTCAAACTTGCTCCCCTTGAAACTTCAGCAGTTCTGCCAAAACACTGTAATATTTTTATTCTTTTCACTTTGCTTTTCCTTTCTCTTTCTCAGTTGCTGTGTCATAACTTTGGAAACGGAATGGTTTTATTCAGGGGCTGGATTAATGGCCATGCATACAAAGAGGAGAAACAAAGCCTTCTCCCTAAATAAACAGGAAGATCTGAAACCATCTGTACATTCAAATCCCAGGGAAGCACAACAGTAGCAAATGAAGGCTAACCTAGTAAAACCAATATTGATTCTTGGATATTATTTCTATTATTATTAGATTAAAATTTAGGAAGAACTCCTTTCTTAACACTTCCCTGAAGTACTAAAAACAATGATCACATTGCGCTGGAACTCAAGCTTTAAAGAATTTGAAATTCAGCTAGAGCTCTTCCAGTGAGACTATAAAAATCCATTTACTTCACATCTTAAATCCTCTTAGTGCCTTAACAGATTAGTTTGTAAGGGGGGAGCAACAGCTTTTATTTTAATTGAACTGGATGTTAGTTTTCTCAGCTAGGTTTGACGAAGAGGTGAGTTCTCAGGATGGAGCGGTGAGAGATTTTGTTCAATTGTAGCCACTCCTATTAAAGGTTTGACAAGTGCAGGGAAGGACACTTCATTGGACGCTTTATTTTTATGGATGCTACACTCTCCCAAATGAAGCTTGGGGAACTATATTAACATTGGCTTTGTCATAGTGATTATTTTGGCTGGGGGGGATTTGTGTATGGATAAACAGAGTGGCTCAGTTTGGAGAATGCTTCATCTACAGGCACCGTTGTCCCACCAGCATGGGGAAAACAGAAGCATTGGAAAAGTGTAGATGGCATCCCTGGAAATGCTTATAAAATAAGCCATACCTGTCTGTCTTGTGTCTCCCTTGGTGAGTCAAACATAAAACACTGTGACTCTGAGGTCAGTGTTAACTGATGGATGTGGTTGATCATGAAAGGTTCACAGGACACGAGGTCCAGAGCTCACCTTTTGGTAATAATAAACCACATTTCAATTCACATTGTTTATCTCTATCTGCGCAGAGTCCAAGAAACATTATTCTATCTAATGAACAGACTGCTGCTTCTGTCCTTTATGGCTGTTCCTTAAAAAAACCATATTTGACTCATTAGAATATAAATATATACATCAAAGGCTTTGGTGTCAATAGAATTAAAGAAGTGACTTTTTTCCGCCTTCTTTTTAAAAAACTAATTAAGAATTGAGTCATATCAAAGAAACAAAAGAAAAATTACCAATATTTAGGAAATTTTTTTTCCACAGATATTCAATTTACTCCCTGTTTCAACTGTAGTAGCCAGTAGTCTTCAGTTGATTACAGTTGCTCAGCAATGTTTCTTATTGCCTGACTGTAGTTTCTCAACAATATTTTCTATTGTTTTCCTGGGATCTATGAAGCCAATGTTCAAATACACTTGTTTACTTGGCTTATTGTGTGTGGTTTTCACATCTACCTTCAGTAACGCAAAAGGTAGGTGTTTAAAAACAATTTATCATCACTTACTCTATACACTGTGGACAGAGACAGATGTCATACCATGTAGTGTGGTTTAGACAGAAAACATGACTTTCAAATGGGTCAGGCTATATTCTCCACCCCTTAGTAAAGCAATTTATTTTCTTCAGATTCCCATCTGGAAGAAATGCAGATCGCTGATTACTCTGCTTTTCTGAATAATCTGAAATCCATGAAAAACAAGAATGATGTCCCCCAGTGTTCCATTTAAACTCAGTATCTGCTTCTGGCATCACCTTGTCAAGAAATATGCAAGTATCTTATCTTATCAAGATGTATCAGAAAGAGACGTTTAAATCAATATTGTTATTTAGGACTTTTGAGAATGAAAGATAAAGTACATCTGCATATAGATAAGGACATTCAAATGTAGCCTTCTTGCTCTTTTTGAGAGGGAAGAACAGGTACGAAAGAGAGGAAGGGTACATCTTGGTTTAAAAAAAAGAAACAGTGAAAAAGAAAGGTAGCAAAAGCAGGAAAGTGAGCCCTCCTAACAGTTCAGGGAAGCCACAAAAAAGTGTCAGCCCCCAGAAACCAATTAATTGAAAATTGGGTGACCTTTAGATTCCCTGCAGAGTGTTAAGAGGGTCTGGCTTACTGCCGTGATTATGAGTCGCTCCAGTCCTATCGGTATAATTACTGCTACTACCAGGCAAATCATCTCCAACCTTTTACTGATCTCTTGCCTGAAACAATAATCCTCCAGCCGCCCACCAGCAGCAGATTTTGAGATGTGTATCACCAACCTCCAGCTTTCATCTAAATTGGCTCTGTAGTTTGACATCTGACTGCAGCCTTCTCACCATTCCCTCGTGAACTGGTAATGATAGGCAATTTAAACCCCAGCAAATAAATTACTTTTAACCAGATGAAAATTCAGCATTGTCGTGACTCAGAGAAACAAAGACTCAGCAGTTCTGTAGGGAGATGTTGGCTACGATGCCTTTTTCTCTAGGACATTTGCTATCACTGTTGGGGTTTCATTTGGCAAGACTGAAGGACTAGCAAATTCATCCTAACAGGACCACTACACATGTCCACCATTTGCCAACCATCTCTGCCCACAGGCAGAAATGCATGCTATTACTAGGTCCAGCAAGATGTATTGGTCTGGGAACGATCGCTATTTCCAGAAATGCAAAACAGTCTGTCTATGCCAGTAGATTTGGAAAAAAAAAAAAGTAGAATAGCTGACTGGCCTCTACAATGATTATTCAGTGGCCTAAACTGTCCCTGTATGTTCACCTAAATCATAAGCTCACTTGGCTCTATCTTTGGGATACAATTAGTGAGGAATAATTGAATAATGGTATTGAAATCTAATAGTTAAGCTCTAACATTCAAGTATTTGTGGTAAACATGAAACTTGTCCATTGCCTCTCAAATGCATCTTGTATGAACAAGAAAAGCAGGGGGCATGAGAGGTGTCTCATCCTTCACCCTTACCTCTCCCAGGAAAAATCTTCCCAAAACAGAATCCCCAAGGTGCCAGACTGCCTTACGTAATGGCTGTTATTAACCAGGCAGTTGTTTTAGGAGGAGTGAGTGGCTGCTTGACTATAACACAATAAATACAGTTATTCCAAATTTCACATTATACCTGCTATATGTCTGAATAACTGCCAGTCATATTCACTGGTGAAAGGGGAGCAGAGTGGTCAGCAATAATCTGTGCCACAGCACGTAAACCCATCTGTATCTCATGGAGAGCAAAGGGACTGATTTTCTATCCCGTAGCATCAATGGGATTTCAATGATCTCAATTTCAGCATGCTTCTGGCCTTTGCAGACTAAGGGCGTAGATGGTTTCTAATTTGGAGCATGCAAAATAATGATGATAATAATAATAATAATAATAATAATAATAATAATAATAATAATAATAATCCCTCCCTTTAGGGTTTTGCATATAAGAGGTAGAAATATCTTATTTGTTAGAGACTTGGAGACAAGCCTTAGTCCCAAACAGAGAATCATTACCCCAGGTTCTGGTAAACAAATCACAAAGCCAGCAAAACCTGACCATTTAGATTAATGAAAATGGTTTCATTTTTATTTTCAAACAGAAGCAAACAAAATCAGAACAAACAAAGCTTGGGGTTTTTTTAGCAAGTGTAGAGCCTCTTGAATTCAGAAACAAACAAACCCAAAGGCTGAGGCATGTGCAATTTATTCTGCTTCTTCAACCACAAAGGGATCCTTTTCTGCCTTCTGGCGTAAAAACCTTCTGGTCATGAGTCTCGGCACATCTTCTTCTTCAGTCTTGACATTTTCTTTTTTTGCCTGAGGGACTAAAGCAGGGTGAAGTCATTTAGGGTTTGCACTAGAGAACCAGGTAAATGGGTAGTTTCATTTGTTTTCTTCTAAACTGACAGGGACTTCAGGCACTTTAAAGCAGACAGCGCTGTTACCCAATAGTCACTTCGGATATTCTGGTTGTGCCTGCTTATTATTTATTTCTTTTCCTCCAGCAATGTCATCTACTTTATGTTGTACCTCACATTCACACTTGTTCACATCTTTGAAGAAAGACTCGGTAGTTTTTGGTTTGGGGTTGGTTTTTTTTTTTGGGGGGGGAGGGTGGATCATGTCCTCTGAATGGGATTCTCTAATTTATATATGCACACACACATTCATGTACAACCACATGCATGCATATCCACATTTAATTTAAAATAAGAACTGCTTGTCTTAATATAATTTAGGAATAGACCACTTAATTATCCATGGCAAGCGTTGTCTGGAAATTACACAAAAAATAAAGCATGTATCTAAAATGAAATACCTTTATATAGTAATTTTTACATTTAAAGAAAATGCAATCCATTTTGACATAGTGAGAAATATATGCAACATCAATAAAACTGTCAAAGACCTTGACTCTCTTTATTCAGTTATTTCACTGAACATAGTCAGGACTAATTTCTTCTCATTCTGTCATGGCCCAAGCGTACAAACAGTATACGGCCAAGATCCCAAATGAGCATCTTGTATATACAGCAGCTATTTTGCTGTTGGATTTCTTCTGGGGATTTCTTCTGGTAATGTGAGCAATGTCATTTCCAAACTGCTGCCTGGGATATGTTTTTCTGAAGGATGAACCAAATGAGCTACCTCAGCAAACCGATTACGTGAGGGTGATGGGGGAATTCACCCGCTCCCATACCTGGAGAAAGGAAAAGCTGGTGAGGCAGGAATGTGTATGAACAGAACATGCGAAATCGTCTAAGGTTTTGTTCTGGTTTTGGCTGGGATGGAGTCAATTTGCTTCCTCGTAGCTGTCATAGTGCTGCACTGGAGACATGCAGTATGGGAGGGGTAAGAGGATTTATTAGCATGCCTTATTGTATAATCACAGGTAAATTTAATTTGCTATCACAACATGTGCGTTACCTGACTGCCCAATCTGAGCGATCTCATTTGCAAGGAATGATCAGTTGTTTGTTGGAGTACATTAAATGGAAGTTGGACATTGTTTTGGATTGTAGAATACTATCGGCCTACAAAGGTTATGGCTCCACTGAATAGATCTGTATTATCTAGCAATATTCAGTGTCTCAGGCTCTGCAGGTGCATATTCCATTATACCAGATCACCTTCTTGAGCAAGCTAGCGCTTACTAAAAAATAATGAGACTCAGAAAATTCAGTAGTCTGTAGAGAGGTAAAATGAATCAGATGTGATCCCTGCTGTCAAAGCCACCTGATAGACACACCTTCTGCTGAGACTGTGCACAAATGATGCCTGCTATAAACACACCTGCTAAGACTGAGACCAACACAAATCCAGCATCGTGACAGTACAAATGAAGTAGTTAAGCCAGGGCTAACTCTTGTTGGTAATTGTATTCTTGTAAAGTCAATTTGTAACTATGAGTCTTGAAGAAGATTTGGGTTTGGTTTTTTTTTTTTTTTTGCTTAAAAGAGAACCTACAATAAGCTTGGCACTTTGCAGACATATAGGTAGAATCATCCCTGCCTTGGTGGTTTCCCAAGAGACAGAAATATTAAGGCACCAGGACTTGCTATCTAGCAAGTCAACCAGGCACAAATCAGTGAGATAGCCTGCAAACAGCATGGCAGCAGTGGGGCTTTTGAATTGAGAATTAAATCCAAATATCCATAACATCCCCCCCCCAAAAAAAGTCAACAGCATGTTTAGCACTAACTAGCAATCCTGCTGACATTTAACCGACATCCCCCCACCCCCACCCCCCCTTTGGGACCACAGATGATGAGAACTGAATGTGCACGGTGACTAAACGATCTTTTTTCTTCTGGCAAATCAGCAGGGAACTGAAAAGGAAATTTGCTGACTGCTTGCTATTCTCTGTGGCTAAATCCAGGGCTTCTCATGCCACCTCCCACCGTGAACATAAATTCATTTGAAACACAAACAAAATAGAAGAGGGAGAAATAGGCTCTTAATGCAAATTGCCTAGTACTAAGCAAATAAAGAGGCTAATAATAAGTGATAGCAATACAGACTCATGCCTTTGACAAGAGAAATGAGAGTCTTATTTGGTATCATTCATAGTTACAAATTAAAGACATTACAGGCATTTCTTTCTCTTTTGTGTGACTGTGGATTATTAATCTGCACTCTTTCATGTTCATTTTCAGGTCAGCAAATTCTTTTATCCTCTTTGGATATCATACAATAAGGTCACCTACTGATGCAGGCTTTTTGAAGTGTCTTGTCTTCAGCTCTTCTTCCCTCACCCAAGTTTCTTCTCAGAGTCCCCACTTCTTTGTTCAAGTGTTAATGATTTAGGGTAAAATTGCTTTTAGTTTTAGGAAGTGAAAAACCCACTGAGGTTTCTGGGAGGTTCATCCTTGTAACACAGAACCTGTAACACATATCCTATTGCGTACCTGAGAGGTCCTGTGTTGGTGAACCATCATCCTATTATTCACAAGACACAAAATGCTCCTGTCTCACAAACACAAAAATGACACAGAAAGTAGGCTTAGAGTGATGACCAAATTACAGCTGTTTAATGAGTTACCATTCATCAGCTGAGCTGTAGTTAGTGATCGTGTGTACGTGTATTCCTAGGCCATGACATATGTGAGATAATATATATTACTTCAGGTTTTAGGGCATGAGAGAACCTTCAAAACGGGTTACCATTTGGTAACCATTACAATGGCTCACATGAGACGTGACAACTCACTGAATAGCAGCAATTAATGGTTACTATTAGTGTGGTCTAGACAGCCAAGGTACTACAAAGACATAGTTTGAAGAACATGGGAATTCACGAAGGAATAGTAAACAGCCACTCATGGGAATCTGTAGAAGAGATTCTGTGTTAGACACTAGGACAAGCTGTATGTTAACATATTGAATGAATTTATTTCCTATGTTAGGTACCATGTATCTGACGTTAAATGGATGATTTTCTATTTCTGTGAATAGCAAGTAATGCTGAAAAGTACAGGTCAAAAAATAATAAATCATTCCATACTCTTCTGTGCAATGCCATATAAGTTAATGGATGGGACTTCATTTTTGCTTGGGACTGGTACATTGCTGAGAGGCAGAGTAAAATTTGAAATCTCTGTTTTGCAACAACAGCAATTTCGATACAGAGGCTTACAAACTGTTTTCTCTTGTTTGTCTACGAATAGGCACATTAGAGTCTAAGTGCCCAGATAATCTGTTGGTCACACTTCACATGCACGAGAGAAAATATTTCTGACTGCTGAAGTAATCCTAGCTGTGATTTGTCCATAATAGTGTTTTACCCAAAAAGCCAAAGGGTTATTACAGAGAGCAGCATTTTCTCTTTCAAAGATTTCTCAATTCACATAATTCAGCCGAGTGTAAACAAACCAGAACTGCATGAGAAAGAGTGATCTATTCCTGCCCCAAGTCTGTTAAAAATTAAAACCACAGAGGAAAACAGATTAATCCCATCAGTAAGGCCATTGGCAGCACACATGGCTTGTAAAGAGCTGAGGTTCTGTGGTCAGACAAGTTCCTTTTGAAATGTGTAGAGTTTTATGGATTCAGGTCTTGGACAGTCAGACATTTTGTAGACGTCTAATATTCAAATGGATATCACCTTAGGAAGTACAAGCAGGAACACAAAGGAAATACAAAATTATATATCCCACAGGACACACAGGACAAATTATGTTTGGGGATACTAAACAAGTAACCAGGTTTTAATAAGAGTCCTAAGATGTTTTCTTGATGACCAGTAGAGGCATCCCCATGACTATTCACATCCCCAGTTCCTTTCACTGTGTTTCACTACAGCCTTTCATATTACCAAAGCCTCAGCCTATTTGTCTCAAGCAATTATTCTGTATGTAAATCCTAGCTTCTAACAGATGTCAGGTCAATTGATCTGCAGCACCGTCAGAGCTAGACATTATGGAGATATCAGAATGAATATAATTTGCCAGTTATGGGCAGTGTAACTCATCGTTATATTCCAAATTATTATTTACTATGCCAGTGGGTAGAGGAACCACAAATCACAAATACAAAGTACTGTCAGAAGTGCTCATCATCTAAGTGGTCAAAGCAGGTTTCAGGAAAGGAATAACACGGGCAAGCTCAGGCCAGAAAGTCTAAGTTATGGCAGTAAATTAAATGGGGCCTGGGTACAGGTTTGTGCACTTGGCAGACAAACATTCAGTCTATTTATTGGCACACTCATAGGCAAGATTTTGGTCCATGAGAGCAAAAATATTTTTGGAAATGCTTGGGATAGAAGGTAATTCCTGTGTGCAGTATGGACATGACACCCTAAAGGGATTTGGGTTTCTTGAAACCAGACAACATGTCTAATTCCCTGCCAAACAGCAGACACAGAAACAAACTGTAGCCAAAACTTCAAAAAATTCTGAGACTGCTGAAAGGTCATAGCTTTAGCTGTGCTTTGGCTTTTTCACTGTTGTGGAATCTTTAAGATGATTTTTCTCTGGAAGTTTTCCCTCAAGGCCACATGAAAAGGCACCATGAGGCCATTTTTGTCCCCAGACTGGAGAGGAGGACAGGAAAACAAGAACTGTTCTGGATCTTTATCTAGGTCTTGGATACCCTGATTATTTCAATTAATATGCAGTGTAAAATCAGATTAAATGGAAATAAAGAAACAGAAAAACTGAAAACTTTGGCAATACAACTCCTTTTTAATATAATTTTTGAAATAAAGGAGATCTGACCCTGAGGTGTGGCTGCTAATATCAGTCATACCTAAGGCAATGGCAAATGATGGATCCCTCAGGAAGGCAGACAGTGCCTCTGTGAATGCAACGGGCATGTCACCCCCAGCCCAGGGAACACTTACTGTCTCCATCGAGAGTGGCTGACTACACAAAAAGAAACACTTCTCAGCATTAAAATAGAGAAAATAAGTCAGAGGTAGCCTGAGCAGAGAGCTGCCTCGCAGTGAAGAGGAGCTATTTCTGAAAGATTATTCTCTCAGTACTTTCTCAAGGTCCTGTTGACTTTGCGTTTCTTTTCATAGATATTCTTATTCCTACATGTACAAATGAGATATAGATGAGTCCTTATGCCTTTCACAAACAGAGGTTTAAAAGTATGTTAGCAATTCACTTTATCAAAATTTGGTTTTCTATTATGCAGTTCATACTTTATAATTAAAATCCATGTGTCATGTAGACTAATCTCTCAAAGGAAATAAGAAGTGTCTTGACCATAACGACCTACTATTTGCAACATTCACCTTTGCAATTCAAAGCTTGCTTTCTTTCCCTTATTGAAAACAGTGATGATATATTTGAAGACACCTCGAGATCAAATTTAAAGAGTGAAGAGATTATTAATAGTCCAATTCCCTTAATAACAAGAGTAAGAAAGTAGTGCTATCTGACATTAATTTCCAACTTAACTGATTAAAAGAAACCTTGCAAATTTTATGGGTTTTGCTCTAAAACAAAACAGGCAGATTTTAATGAAGTATCTCCTTCAGTAATAGCTATGCATTCAAAACATATTAAAGAAGGAAGTACTTCTGTAACAAAGCTAAATTAATTCCCATTTCAAAATTAAATTGAAATGAAATGAAGTGACGGATACCTTTCTCCTAAAGCGTACTGAAACTTCAGTAGACTGACATCTCCTGGCTGATATAATTGCAAACATCTTCTTGGCGTGCAACACTTGCATCATGAATGCTTGAATCATCACTGCAAGGTTTCTAATGTAGAAATATTGAGCTTTGGTCATGCTGACATCAGTGGCAGTTCCCAAATCGTGTCCAGTATCTGTCAAACTGTTAGGGATGGGTCTCCTATAATGCAGATTTTGCAGCATTCTCTTAGAACCTCTTCTTGTGCTTCAGTAACCGTATCAATAGAAATTTTATCTTAATTTCTAGATCTCCTTTCTTTTCATATTATACCTTTATATCTTGACCTAGCCACTACAGTATGGAGAACACATTATTTCTTTTTTTTTTTTTTTTTCAGATGCCTTTATACATTTGCACAGTTATCATGCTTCTCTTGAGTTTTGTATTGCCTCTTTTCTCAAGATTCAAAAACTACATTCTTTTCGGTCTTTCTTGTGGGTGATATTTCCTAGATTTCTAGAATCATTTTTGCTTCTCTTCTCTGGCTTCCTTCCAACTGTTCACAACTATTTTAAAGTATGTTGTGCAACACAGAAAAGCATTTCAGCTAAAGCCACTGAGTAGATTAGAAGGATTACTAAGATTACTACATATGTCTTGCAAGATACAATTTTTCTGTTCATCTGACCTAAATTTCTTTGGTTCTCATCCCTTCTTTTTCATTTTACAGATGGAAAACTCAGATACAGATAGATTATGTGAATGACCCCGTTTCACATAGGAAATTCTGAGATCTGGGAACTGAGTACACATCTGTTAAGTCTGAAATTCAGCGCACGGAGAAATTTTGTATTCCATAAACCATTTTCAGGGTTTCACACAGTATTGTTTCTCCCTAGCTCTCTTTGTCTTTCAATAGTTTCACTTCTCTTTCTAGCCTTTTTACCACTGCCAAACACTTTCTCCATGTCTTGGCTTCAGCTCCAAAATTTCCCTTTTTTCTGTATTAAAATTCTAGGAAGGATCCATTTCTCTCACTGTTCACAGAGAATGGCCTCACACATTACCTATTTGATGTCCTTCTTTAGCTTTTGCCTATCTTAGGTGTTATTCTAAATAGAGATTCTCCCTTTTTGATATTTGGGAAGTACCTGCCACGTACTGAATGTTACTGCAAAGAGCAGAAGATATTTTTCCCATTTCATTGCCACCATCTACCATTACACAGACATTGCTCTCCTGGAGTTATTTTTCCTTGCCATCAGTACAAAAATTTTAGGAAAGTTTATTGGTTGCTATCAATAAAGGGGAGCGTCTGATAAAGAAATTTCAATACAAGGTGGGCATGCAAGACAGAATTAGCGGTTTTTATTAATTTAGTTATTGCACCTGCAAAAGCAAACAAACAACTGGGCTAAATTTGGGGTATTTTTTCAGCTTGAGAAATGCTTTCATAACATTAGCCATTGATGAGATTTCACAGTAAAGAGATATCTCAGTAAACTATGAGGAAAAGATATTATGGAAAACATGAAAAAATTGATAATAAGATTAAGCCATTATAAAAGTCCTTCAGTTGGTAACTTAGGACCAACCCAGAATGAGAGATAAGGGAAATTTGGTGCAACATGGGGGTCTCTTATCTGCTACTCCTGTTGCATAGGCCACAAGAGCACAACACTCTCTATATAAACAGGGACCTGGAACTGCACTTAATGACAAGTCAGGTTTTAGAGAAGGAGTCCTTTCCCCTGCTCTGAAGTCTGATCTTCCAACATGCAGACAACTCTACTCCTCATTCAGTGTTTTTTTACATTGTGGAAAAGCTTTGAATTTATTAATCTCATTTGACTTCCTCCAGTTTATTATTATTCTAAGCATGTAGCATTTTTATTTCCAGAGTGTTTGGTTCCTTGCAAGACAGTGACTTAACTGACTGGGGCTTCTGACCTAGATGGGATTTTAGGACAAAACAGTGGAGAGACAACAATATGAAATATCTCAAGTATTTATGGTTGGGGGGTTTTTGGTATATATTCACAAAAACAAATGAAGTGTCAGCACTCTTAAAAATTTCAAATCTATTTTTCATTTTCAGTGTAATAATGAAAACTGGAGGTTAGTCTTCTTTCCCTTTATATTTTCCTAGGTTGTAATCCAATTTACGATTGTTATGGTACACAAAATGGATCATCTGCACTAGAATGGAGGCTGTGGTGATGAAGTGCCTTCTATTTCCCCATAATGCTCTCACAGAAGACTGATGAATAAGATCCTCAAAAACAATTACAAAGAGGGAGATCCATCAACAGTCAAGACTGACCTTTTTTTTTCCCAGAAGTTTTTTTCTGGGTCAGTTTTACTTCATTTTGGATTTTTGAGCAACTTCACTTATGAAAACTTATTTATAGAGGGTCTGGTAAAGCCAAATTATTCAAGACAGACAATTTTGAAGGCAGTGTTTGACATGGATTAAAAAATGTCAAATTCCAGTTAATGAGTCCTTACATCTCTTCATTGCTGAAAAAGGGTAAATCCTCCTTATCTTACCAGAATGGAGTTGTTCTCATTTTTGTGTGACCAAAAAAAATATAAAAATCTTAGAGAGCCTTTTTTTTTTTTGTGGAAGGAAAATTTTAAGCTGCTTTATGCCTCTGATAGTCTGCAAACCTTACTTTTTGGAAGTAACTTGCTTTTCCAGAAGTACCTAAGGTTTTGGTAAGTTTCTTTCCACAGCTGCAGATACAATCCTGCCAGCTAGCCATGAGTATGTGTTGTCACAATTATTACAAATTATTATTACAAAATATTATTATAAATTATTATTATTATTATTATTATTATTACTGTATCCTTTTTTTCTCTATTCTGCTCACAACACTTATATCAGGCTGGGATTTTCTTTATTTTCAGTGGTATATTGAACAAGGAAATAACATATTGTGATATCTTCTATTTGCACATGTGCCCTGAAGGGGGACAAATCCTAGTGGAATAAGTGTAATATATTCTGGTGATAACTCACATCAACGTAATGGATGTAAGCAGTGCTATGTCAATTATTTTCAAATCTCTGTATTAGATTTTTCTGTAAAAAATAAAAGAAAAGCTATGCTAAACCACATAACAATTTCCTTATGTGGAAGATGCTTTGGCAGGCTGGCAGATTGAAGGTGAACAAGATTTTAAAAAAATTTTGTGGCATGATGTAAGGAAGTAAATCAGCAGGGATTACTTTTCCTTTTCTTCAGTTCTGTAATGAATCTTTTTCTCTAATGCCAGCTAAATTTGGATTTCTTAGTTCATGTGTTTGGAAAACCAACTAATGTCACAGGTTATGTATTTTCCAAGTTTAGGGCTTCAGGTGCTAGAACTAGAATACATGGAAAAAATTAATATAGCCAAAATCTTCCCAAGTATCATTAAGGACTGAAGAATAAAGTTCTTCAACAGTTTCATTTCGCCTGGATTACAGGATGAGAACAGATTGTGTCTTTACTACTGATTTGTCTTTGGTCAAAACAATGATACTCTCTCCAAAATGCTTGCCACTAGGAGTCAAGATTAGTATTTTCTCTAGCTGTTTTAATGAGCATTTTCTTAGTGTGTGACATATTGTGATGAATCTCAGTAGAGGACTGCCAAGAGCACTTGTGACTTCAGGAAAATGAATCATTATCAACATTGTAAATATAAAAATGCATGTATATACATAGATGTATAAACACATTGACTGTTTTGGAACTGGTTTTCAATACGATAAGAAAAGGTAGGGAGATCCATGGTAAATACTGGAAACCAGTCAAATAATGAACAAATCTTACATTTTCCATGAAACAAAAAAAAAAAAAATTGTACCTGGCATCTGCAGAAAGGAAAGATGCCATCCTTAATAGATACAACGTACACATCCGATTTTTTGCAGTACCGAGAATGGGATCAAGTCAATTAAACAGGGTTATGGTTAGTACTGTACTTGACTGACTCAATTAATCTTACCAGGTTTCCTGGCTACAAAGCTACAAGGCAATAGCAAGACACAGAAGCAAAGCTATTGCTACAAGCAGCAGAGTTGAGATCAGTGATGCAGCGTTTTCCCATGTGTTCAGGGCTGACAAATTGGGAGGAGGTTGTTTCTTTTTCCAAGTGGTATTAACTCTTCTCTTTCTGACACAAGTCAAGGTGATTGCTTATGTTGCTAAAAGTCCTTAGAGAAAGCAAAAGTAGGGGGTGGTAGCAGGTAAGATTTTGCTCTAGAAGACCTTAACCTTTTTTAAAAAGACATCAATGGACAGTCTTCTTTCTGCATTAGACAACCAGAATGATATAACAGCTACTTCTCCAGATGCTGTTTGCAGCCAATGATGAAAAGACAGCACAAGTGCAACGACCTGTTGTATTTGTCTATGTTAGAAGGAGAAGAAAGTATTAAAAGTCATTCTTTATTCCATTGTTTTGAAAGATAACCTAAATGAGTATTTCAGAGATAGAGATCCACATGCCAAGGTCCCTAAAGCTAACTGCAATGGGTACCATCCATTGTCGTGGGTTAGACTTCTTCTCAATAGAGGTGTGAACTCCAGCGTCATTTAATGTGCATCTGTATCTCTGTGGTCTTACTGCAGTAGTTTCATTTGCTCCTTGGGGATGAAAAATGGGAGCCTGATGCTGTACAGGAATAACAAGGTCTCAACAGGACCACCAATGTCTGCTTGGGTCCTGAGAGTTTAGAAATAGATCAGTCTGCTCTAACCTTGAATTAGGCTAGAAATAAAATATAAGCAAATCCTAGATATTTCTGGAACTATTGTTTGTGTGGTAACATCTCTCATCTTCAAAGGGTGTATCCATGGATCAGTTTTAGTTTATATCTATACATATGTTTTTACCCTCTCTACCATTTATCTGAAAAGGTGCATAATAATTTGAGTTTTAAGTCTTTGTGTGGTGATGCAATTAAAACTCAAACCACAGTTTAGGTCACACTGCAAGTTGAGCAAACTAATCACTAAATCACTCATCCCATTACTCCCTCTGACAGGTAAATTAATAGAACTATCAGAGAAAGGATCCTTTTGCAAGTAAGTAAAATTAATAAAGGAATACAATGCAGGATTCCCTGGACAAGCATAGATTAATATATTTAGAACTTTTCTGTAGGGATTTTAAAATCATAATTGACTAAAGTTGCTTCAATCTATTAGATTAACTTTGGATCACCAACATGAGCCCCTATTCTATGAGTGACCAGACGCACAAAAGCATATTTTTTAGTATCAGTCAGGTTCCCAAGAGGATACAATTGGATCTAAATGAAGCTGAATCTTTCCCTCTATGTGCTTAATTACCAAATATAAATGCTTTACAGCCTAAATTAAATACCTGTCCACTGTTGCCCATATATTTCAGTTTAATACTCTGTGGATATTCCTCTCATGCTTTTATATTGGCATGCTTCAACTTCCAGGCAGGTCTTTCCAAAATCTACCATTTTTTTTAGCATAGTTTTATCCTAAACATTGTGGATATTGAATCTGGCATGGCTAGGACATGTGTCACGTGTGAAGGTGAATGATTTAGTGTCTGAATGTAGAGGAGACAGCAGACACAACCATGTAGAAGAAGAATGGGCGCTGGTGGCACCCTCTTTGGCTCATAATAACCTGACCAAAACTACTTTCTTGAAAACTAAGCAAATAAAGCAAGGTTTTGTACACAGGTATCCGTTGGTCTCCTGAAGACCTGTGCCTCTGCTGTTTCATTATAAGTGAAATATTTTCATGTTCAGATATTTTTGTGAAAAATTAGTTACTGCATTTCACATGTTTTCATCAGGTTCTGAGAGAGAGATGTTAAATAAGAAGCACCACAGCTCTCAGGAGAACTCTGTAGTAATTCCAGAGCTTCACAGCCCCAATAATTAGCCTGCAAGGAACTTCTTTTAACCTAAGAGGGTCTTCATACCTCTGATTAAGTACTTCAAAACCCACAACTAGGGAGAAAATGTCTTCAGTGCCTTACTATATTTACAGGAAAGTAGCTTAGCAGAAAGTACCCACACATACATGATGGAAAGTCTTTACCTGAAACTTATAGTTTATATTTACCTGGAAACACAAAAACAGAGCAAGCAGACAATAAACACAGAAACAGGGCTATAATATACTCATTTCATCAATTAATTCCTTCCGAAAAGAATGTGTTAGGTACAAATAGTGGGGTGGGACCCTGCTCCTACACAATGAGAAAACTGCAGGCAACATCTGTGCCTCATAAACAGTGAATTTGTCTGGGGGCTACGAGGAGAATGGAGGGATGAGCTCAGCTCATGTAAAATAACTGATGAATTAAGCACACAGCTATTTGTGGCTCCTCTACAGTGCTTGATTTGTGATAGTGATCTTTCATCCAAGCATGGATGTTATTCAGCCATGGTTGGTTAGTTCTGTAATTGCAAAATCCTCTGCTAAAAGCAATCTCTTATCTGTTCTCGCTGTCCTTTATTTGTTTTGATAGATATATAGACAGATTTTCTGTGTTCTTTTACCTTTTATTCATACACTGTGGTCTTCTTGGATTTGTGCTGGTTCTGTTTAGCCATGGCCTTACTTTAATATAATCAAAGTCTGATTTCAAAATTTCAGACATTTCAAATCAGACCTTTTTATTTTTGGAATCCCAGTACAGAACATGGGCTTGCATTTCTTATATTCCCAATTCTTAGTTTTCATACCTACTGTAGTATCTACAGCCCTCAAAATGACAGCATGAAGACAGAAATGATTTTAAGCTTTTTTTTAACCAAAACACGTTACCACATTTTAAACTGCTTTTAATTTGAATTAATTAAATTGATCTTGCCTTAGAGATTTCTACTGAAGTCAGCTAGATGACAAGTGAATTATGTCCCCTGAAATACTGTAATTCCTTTGTGCATTACTTTTCAACAAAAAACCTTTTTTTTTTTTTTTTTTTTTTTAAAAAAAAAGTGTGTTGTTCCTGCAAATCACAGGTGAATGAACGAGGTTTCCTAGGCATAGCAAAACTGCTTTGTGACTTTTGTGGGCATGAGGGAAAGATGAACAGATGTGAGGAAACAGTGGTATAAGAATTCCAGAGCTTCCCAGACTTTTCAGAGTGTCCACTGGCTTTGGGGAATACTAATAATGAAACGGTACTTTCAGCTCTCTCACTTTATTCTAAAAGAGTCAAAGAACAGACTCACTGATAAACTTATATGACTCATTTATTTCTTTCAAGACATTAGCACGGAATAGTTTATCTTTAAAAAAATTAATTGACCTAGAATATATTTAGGCAGGGTTTTGTAAAAAGGTTCCTATCAGAACACTGAGGATCTGGGAGAGTGTTCCCATGTGAACTGGGGAGGGGGGAGAAGAGGGAGCACCACTTAATTATTTTTAACACGAACCTCAATAAATTTCTGAATGGATTTTATGGTGGGATACAGCAAGAAGGGGTTGTACTTAATGGCTCAAGAACTCCCATGTGAAGCAGCAGAAGAAGCAGGGAGAACAAATCTCCAACTGACTCAGATGCTCATTTCCAAGTCCTCAGACACTGAGGGTGATGATGTGCCTCATAATCACATCTTTCTAGCAATTAAAGTTTTTCAGCTGTAAGTAGATTGTAAGGCTGGATTCCCCTTACCTATGTTACATCTGGTTTTGGTATTTGGTTTATGGTTGTACCCAAACTGAATACTGAATACAAATAATACCCAAACTTTGTACCCAAAGTGAATTCACTTACCTTGTATCAGCAGGCCTGAGCTAGACTCCTTACAACACCTGGCCCAGGTCTTCAAACTGTCTAGGATGCTGAGGGTACAGCTACTTCTATCTACCTTTTGGCTAAGAACCAAAGAACCAACCAGCTGTGGGGCAGTTGCTGACATCTTCTACGCTCTGCGAAGGACAATTACTTACTGCATCTCTATTTATATTTCCTCGTTTATAGCACGTGGTTCAAGAAACATCAGGTATGCAGTTGATGTGTCTGTTACCATTTTAGTTTGGATCAGGACTGAGCTTCTGAAGTGACTCTCTCAATCATTCCTTTTTAATCCTATGCTGGATAGTTAGTGTGCACAATAGATGAGCTTTCTATCAGATGAAAATAAACCAAAAAGCTGCTCCAGAAATATACCTGACATGGTCCATCCAACAGTGGGCATTTTGTCCGTGACATCAAATTACAGTTATTCCAAACAACCTTCCTGAAATGCTTGTCCAGATCCTCAACATTAAGGTTTGCTGTATAGATGCTCTTGGGCTGCATTAGCTTGCTTGTACAATTAGACATAGCACAAGCAGAAATACAATCAGGCTGAATAGGACCAGAGCTTGATCAAGAACCGTGCACTTCCAACAACATCAATACCTACTCAGGAAAGCTCAATGGCTGAGATATAAATGAGCCAGAGAATATTAGCCTCTATCTTATAAGTGTGACAGGATGCACAAAAGCATATTTTTTGTATCAGTCAGGTTCCCAGGAGGATACAATTGGATCTAAATGAAGCTGAATCTTTCCCTCTATGTGCTTAATTACCAAATATAAATGCTTTACAGCCTAAATTAAATACCTGTCCGCTGTTGCCCATATATATTTCAGTTTAATACTCCATGGGTATTCCTCTCATGCTTTTATATTGGCATAGCTCTACTTCCAGGCAGGTCTTTCCAAAATTTAAGATTTCTTAGCACAGTTTTATCCTAAGCAAGTCAGTCCGTGTTCACAAAGTTGCTAAGGTACAGATATACACACAGTTGTAGTTCAGCGCTGGGACTGTAGTTTATACTGCTGAGTTAGGGCCTAGGTTAAGTGCACATTGTTTGAGGAGAATTAAGGCTTTCAGGAGAGTTTACAGCATGTATTCACAGAGTAGGAAGCTGCCAAAGGTACCCTATGGGAAATGGTTGGGAGGAGAGTATGTTTTAAATCTTGTTTCTATCACTGTGTTGTTTGTTGACTTGCAACAAGGAGTAAGATGCTTGTGTAAGTCACAGGCTTAAACTCTCATCTCTGTTAAACACCTTACTCATCCTTTTTTTGAGTGAGACAATGGGTCTGCCTATAAAGTGGCTGGAGGAAGATGTAAAGGCACTGTCCGCTTTTTGTATACCACCTCAGTGACAGGGGAACCTGCCTAGGAATATGTAGAGAAAGACTCTGGGAGACAAAAGGATATCAAGCAACAGGAGTTGCCAAAACAACAACCTAATTCCTACAAACTGGCTGGGCCCTGGAAAGACACCCTGCTTCAGGGCAGCAGAGGCAGAGAAAATATAATTTTATGTGAAATCTCCTTGAGAAATATATTTTCCTGGAATAAAGAAGCCTGGGATTTGGAATATTCCCCAACACTGTTTTTACATTGGTCTTGCAATTTCTTAATGAATGACCCAATTAATCTTGTAAAACTTGATATATGTTCCTTCTGCTACTATTACCTCCTACCACTAATAAGCAGGTCTTGAAACACAGTATTAGTGATCGTCTTTCAGAAATACTTCAACAAGCACAGATTTGATGTATGTTTTCCAGTTGAATGTTGTCATCTAGGTCTGGCCAGTTAGATCCGAAAAGATTTAATGAATATTTGGTTGTTAGAAAAGAGAAGCAGGAAGAAGAATAATAAAACAAGAAAAACAAAACAAAACAAACCCTGGCAGATGTTAGCAATGTTATACTTTTAAAACAATTATTTGTCTGCATTTAACTGACAGTGTTTGCTATAAGAATACCATTCTTTTTGTGACTTCTGCCATTAATAATTTCTTTGGTGTATTCCTGAAGTGAAAACAGTACAGGCTTCATGGGAAGAACAATTGCTCTTTGTAGATGAAGGTTAAACTACCAGTGTAGAATTGCTTCCTACACAATGGGAGAAGTGAAAGACTATAAAATATGCTTCCTGTCAACAAGACAGCTTTAAAGCTTCTTGGCTCTAAATGAATCCCTTGAATTGATAGTTTGGGAGCATGGCTTGTGCTTCATAGGACTCAGTTCAGTTATAAAACAAGCAGATCCCTCTTATTTATGCAGAAAATCTGGAGAATGCAATTTTTCAAAGCATTTCTGAATAAACGATGCCACACTTGTGATGCACTGAAGCTCAATTTTCACATGGTAGTAAATACTCATGCCAAAAGAGTATCCTTGTTTTGGTTTGTTTATATTTTAGAGCAGGCAGAAGGAGGAAAATCAGGAAAAAAAAAACCCTCAGAACAACAGAAAAACAGTAATGTTTCAAGCCTGAATAGAAAAGTTAAAGGACTTTTTTGACTTGCTATCTTTTGCAATTAGCAGGCTGGCTTCTTTTACTTGTCGGCATTTTTATTAATGTTACTGGAGTGTCTTCTCATTTCCACTGATCATTGTTGGTAGTTAGAAAATAGAAAAGAAACAAACAAAATAAAACTGTATGTCACAAGGAAGTTCTAAATTAAATGTTCCTCATAAAAGAAGCCATTTCTTCAAGAAACATAAACATTTTTAAAAGAGACTTTTAATTGAAAATAAACTGAATTAATTCTGAACATTTTTTTAATTATTACTTATTGGCAGCCTCCTTTAATCTGGGAAAAACTGAGTCTACATATCTAGCATCAGAGGATCTAACCCCTCAATTTTACATCTTCTGTGTCAGACATTGCTGAAAAATAAATACAAGGCCTGTACTTACAGCTTGATCTGAAAACCATAGAAGTCCACTGGACTTGCTACTGATTTTGACTATGTATTTAGTGGATTCTCAGATCCTCACCTTATTTCACCTTCTGCTTTGTTGTAAACCTATAAAACTATCATTATTATTAATTATAATAATATTTTATTTAGATTACGTTACCCATGTTGCTGAGTAGGTGCAATTTTTATTGAGAATCCTTTCTACTATATATGTACATTGTAAAAGACTGTGCTTACCCTGAAGATTTTACTGCATGGACAGAAGACTGCAAGGTCCGTTTTATTGATGCAAACGGCATGTTTTCTTTAAGCTAAGACAAGGGGAAAAATTGTAATATTTGAGGGACAGACAAAATAAACATTTACTAAACTAATCTCCCATCAGTTTAGAGAAATCACTATCACTCTTCCTGTGTGTGGGATATCTCAATGAAGTCTGCCTTTGGGACTGATATGTCTTCTCAAGAACTGTGACTTGAAGAGGAGATTGTCATTTTATTCTCCCTGTGTGTGCTGTGCTAAACATAAAGTGGCTAAAGCTGCTAAGTCACATTGTGTAAGTCATAAAGAATAGGAGTAATCAGCAGTGGATGTAGCCCTAGTCTATATGGAAGCGGGGGCATCACCTTATTAGTCCCAGCACTAAAAAAGAAGCCAAAGTCCTACCCTCTTCAAGACTCTCTACTCAATGAATCCCAGGATGCTCAATGTAATGGAAACTCTCCAGAGCCTAAACAACAGTGAAACTGAGTGCAAAAAGCATCCTTCAGATAAAGGTGGTTCATAAAACAGAATAATCAGACAGCTGAGAAAACATCCTGCAATGCAAGTTTATAGTGTTCTAGGACTTGATGCTATAAAAGGTCCATGCCAGTCAATCCTTTCTTCCAGGTAATTGGGGGGTTATAATACTGAACTACACTCCAAAACAGAGTTAATATATAATACTACACTGTATTTTTTCTTTGAAAGAACAATTCTTGCTTGCTCATCCCTCCATAAGTTTTATTTTTCCTTTTGAGTTTATCAATATGAATTTTGTTGGATTTACATTTGTGTTCCAAAGTTTTCCAGTTGCTTAGTATTTCTTATATAGGTTTCTCTTAAAACAAAACAAAACAAACCCCCTTACTTTTAGTGTTCTTTAATGCATGCATAGAAAAGACCGTGATTTGATTTTTGTATTCAATTACCAGATTATGTCTACTGACTTCAGTGAAGTCCCTTCTCATCTGGCTCAAGGAAAGAGTCTCAAAATCAAGCCTAGTGCATTTAATAGCCAACACATAGCCTTTACTCATAACAGAATATGAAAAGAAATCAAAACAGGTTCTGACAGAGAGAACATGATGAAAGCAGTGCTGTGTACAGATATTTGCTGCCTTTAGCTATCACAATGATTCCTTTCTTCTAGCCTGGACTGAAAACACACATGTTGGCAGGTTTGTTCTGATTTTTTTTTTTTTTCTCCATGAGTCCCAGCTGTGATTTCACTTTGGGTAATGAAATATAAAAATTACAGATAGAGATATTAGATCAGCAGCATTTGTCAATAGATGAAACAAGGAAAGGGATTTTGGAAGCATGGCCCATATGCTGCTGCTGCCTTTGGTCTCCATGAGACAGCAAATGAGTTTCTTTACTTCTGCATCTACACTATGTTCTGAGCAAGGCCACGAGCTCAGGCTCAATTTCAAACTTCACAAGCATGATTAGTTCTGAAAGTCAGAAAACTCAGGTCCTGCATCCAAGCATAGAATCACAGAATCATTTAGGTTGGAAAAGACCTTCAAGATCATCGAGTCCAATTGTTAACCTAGCACTGCCATCCCACCACTAAACCCTGTCCCTAAGCACCTCATCTGCCCAGCTTTTAAATACCCCCAGGGATGGGGACTTGACCACTTCCCTGGGCAGCCCATTCCAGAGCCTGACAACCCTTTCTGTGAGGAAATTTTTCCTAATGTCCAACCTAAACCTTCCTTGGCGCAACTTCAGACCATTCCTCCTCGTCCTATCATCCATTACCAGGGAGAAGAGGTCAACCCCCACCTCACTGCAGCCTCCTTTCACATAGTAGTAGAGGGTGATAAGGTCTCCCCTCAGCCTCCTCTTCTCCAGACTAAACACCCCCAGTTCCCTCAGCTGCACCTCGTAAGACTCGTGCTCCAGACCCCTCACCAGCTTTTTTGCTCTCCTTTGAACATGTTCCAGCAATGCAACGTCTTTCTTGTAGTGAAGGGCCCAAAACTGAACACAGTATTCAACGTGCGGCCTCACCAGCACCAAGTACAGGGGCACGATTACTTCCCTACTCCTGCTGGCCACACTATTCCTGATACAAGCCAGGATGCTGTTGGCCTTCTTGGCTAGTAGCAACATGCTGTTGTGGTTCGGGCTTTTTTTTGTTGTTGTTGTCAGTGGACCATAACATCCTTCCTAGAAAGGCTCTCATATTGTCTGAATGAATTCAGAACATTAAGAAACTTTTTGCATAATAATTTAAGGATTAAAATTAAATAATTCAAGCATTAAAAAAATAATTTAATGATTAAAAACATGATAACAACAACAACCCAAAAGCACAAGGCTCTTCAGCTGGTTTTCCTAGTTCAAAAGTAACATCTCTGTAATTATTTTCTTCTGAACATAGTGCTAAGGGCTGGTATGATCCATTTCTGGAGGTGCCAAACTATTGGCATCTAGGTGTTTTGTACCAGCTGACCGGTAGGATAACACATATAGAAGAAAAGCGATGTGCACAGAATCTTCAACCCAGTATCTGACAGAGTTACAGCTCAAAGTAATCCAGGTGGCTTCAAGCTACAAAAGCAATTCGCCAGGCAATACTGACTGAACTAACAACCCAGTGTCACAAAGGCTTGTCATTCCCCACCATACCACTGCCGCAAGCTCGACAACAGTTCAGTATTGTTACCTATGACAGAAACACTTGGATAACTCCATATTTTGTTATAGAATTTTTAGTCATTATAAAGAAGAAATGTTTCTCTCCACTTTGTACTAGGTGGATTAAGGGACACTGAGGATAACAGGGACACTAAGGTTAGTTATATTTTATATGTTTTTACTGAAGGCAATTCAATTTGGCGTTACCTAGAGGAAAGAAAAAGGACAACAATCAGTCATGCAGCACAGCTAAGATTATTCAGCTTTTTATTCTGCATATTGAAAGCTCAGTTCACCTCTGAGAAATCACATTTCTCTGTGACCTGAAGGACATCATAAAGAAAACTATCAGGTTATCTCCTGTTGTCAACTAACTGTCACAAGGATACAGGAGGAGAGAATCCAGGATAGCAGGATTTTTCACTGTATTACAATTTCTGATATTGCTTTTGTTGAGATACTTTCAATAAGTATAAATATTAAAATATGATATACAGGGAAGGGAAGGGAAGGGAAGGGAAGGGAAGGGAAGGGAAGGGAAGGGAAGGGAAGGGAACGGAGGAGGCATAGTTTATTTAAAACAGCTGAGGAAATGCAATTTTCATTAAATTTAAATAATTGAACAATATCTTTTGCCATGAGTGGAAGCAGAGAAAGGATGCACACAGCCACCTTCCTCTGTACTAAAGAGTTAATATTGTCAAAGTTAATTTTGTGCTTTGCAGATTGCAGGGATGTAAAGGCAGAGCTGGGAAGGACAGATAATTTCTATGTCAAATTAAGGATGACTCTAAAACCTAGTGACCTTTAAATGGGATGTGAAAATCAAGGATAATTGAGTGGCATGTCTGCTAATTATTTAAAGGAATTAATATTTCAGAAAGAGAGAACTAGCTCTGACCTGGTCTACAACTTGAGGGGCATATATCCAATTTTGAGACTCCATCATCTGCCTTGTGACCTCTACTTGAAGTTTTGCAAGTTCAGCTTAAGATATATGGGATAAATTATAGCACTGGAAAATATGGCAAAGGTCAACTTGTAATTGTTGTTCCTATAAGACAGAGAAGCTCAGAGCTTTCACTGCATCAGTAGACATCAAGTAATTAGAGAGAGGGAAGATACTGCTTCACCTGTGCATTGGAGGTAGCCTGACCACAGAATGTTGGGGCTGTTGGACAGCTCTGGGAGGCATCCTAGTGATTGCCCATCGTTGCAGTTTCCTTGTTAACGCCGGTCCAGAATTCTGCCTACAGGTAGGTGAGAAATATGAAGAGGAGGTAGAGTTATGTCGATGGGTGGGGATTCATCTGAGCAGATGTCTGTCTTGATTGTATATACATATATCTGAGTTTGACATCCAAAGCTCCTTTTACAAGCAATACAGTGAAGAGTTCATTCTGTGCACAGTTAACATGGCCTTAATGTAGTTGGAGAAATAGTTCAGATTAATTAATTGAAACTCATTCAAATTTGTCTCTATAGGTGTCAAAAAACTTGAGGTGTTCAGTGTTTTGACAATAATTAACTGTGGATGAGATTAATCTTACAGAAGTTGCGGAGATCATGTAAGGACCTTGCTAACATGCATAGAGATTTGCCTGGGGCATGCAGAAAAAATTCTGCAGACTACAGAAAAAATTAACCCGTCCCTGACTTTTTAGTTTTAAACGTAGCATTTTGCTATGTATTATTGCGATTTTATGTATTAGTGTGGGGATTGAATAAAATGGTTTAGTAATGCCAAAGCAAGTTCACTATTTTAACTAGCCTTCTTGAATAACATGTTACGCCTTGTTCTGTTTCAGTCCTCTTCATTATCTAAGTGTCCTTGTCAGCCAAGATGTTACACACATGAAAAACAGTAGGCATATATTTAAAAACTTTTTATGCTAATGATATTTAACATGTCTTAAAAGCTAGAAGATGAATTTTTGGATGGGATATTCCTTGAAGAAAGAGATTTTCCAGCTGTAGTATTGAAGAGTTCTATCTAGCATGGTTAATTATCTTGGCTGGACAGTGGAATTAGCATACTTATGTTAGTGAGCTATTTAGGCTAATTAGCGTTGGTATTTCTGCTCAGCTCTGTCCCATGTCACGTATACATGTCCTGTGTGACATGCTGATTTGGTGGGATTCAACTCACAGATTAAAGTTTCTAGATGTAGGTGTCTATTTGTAGGTGCCTCTGTGTGATCTATGTATCTAAGCCGTTAGAGTTGGTGGAGATATAGTCAATACAGTGGGATTAAAGGAAGTACTTTAGATGAGGTGAATGCTTCAATTTGATCATCTGAACAGTTCATAGGCTCAACTGTCTGCACTGGCTAGATGGATATGGGCTGTAATGACAGTTTAGACACTTAGATCACATGCAGACATACGCATTTTGACACCTACATTTAAATGTTTTAATCTAGAAGTTGAACTGCATCCATGATGTGCATATGCCTTAATTTACGCATCTGGGAAAGCGGTCAGCATAATTACTTGTCCTTACAAACACACATGAAATGGATGAGAAGGAATGTTTATGTTCTCTAAGAAGAGGGTATGTAACAGTAATATTTACAAACACAAAACCTCACCGTATATTCATTAAAATCGCAACAATATCTACTGGTCTAAAGCTATCCACAGATCACATGTGACACAAAATCTGAAGAATAAAGTGCTTGTGTATCTCAACAGAATTTTTCATGCCTGTTAACTTGGTGGATCAGCCTGGGGGACCATACGAAGTGACTTGTGTACTCCGGGAAGGTGATAGGTTGCAGAGAAGTAACACGGCATCAAGCAGTGTACAAAACTCAATACTGTAATTTGATCCCTGTACCCAAAGCACAAAAAATCAATATGCACACTCTATAGAAAAGTTACAAGTCTCTTTCATCTAATGCTAGTAAACCTCTCTCTCTATAAAAGCAAAAGAACACACAACACCAGAGAGCTCTGATGAATAACTGCAGAGTGTGGATCTGTCTTTTGTTATCAGCTACTGTCACAGAGGACTGTATTTTTTTTTTTCTCTATCCAAGGCCCAGAAGTCATATTTCACTTTCGAGTTTCTTTTATCTTTAAGCTTCCAAGTAGATATATTTGATTCATAAATTCATTCAGAAAAGACTTTTGTTGGCTCATGCTTCAGACAAATAGTTTTTGTAGACTGAAATTCAGTCACTCTCCATAAGGACTTTACAGAAAAAAATATTGAAGTTAGACTGAGGAATTGTTGGACCTGCAGTGGGATTAGTCTGCCTCTGCTCATATAGAGCATTTTGCTGCTCTAAACGCTGCATGCATGTGGTAGATGTGAAACAAGCAAAAAACACTAAAGAGAAGAGAACTGGCAGAAATAAATCTGTTGTAATGAGATTCACAACTGTTGTATGACTGTGCCACCAGGGACGTATTGCTGTGTTATTGCTGCCCTCTACCCTCTCTGATTTTGAATGAGAGTTCAGTTTTGTTATAAAGGGTAGGTTAGATTTGCTGATAAGCATCTCTACTCCATCCTTCTGAACTAGTTCCAAAGACATTTTCATCAGTAAATTGAAATTGTTAATTGCTATTGTGGGTGTGCCATGGTTTAACCCCAACCAGCAACTCAGCACCACCCAGCTGCTCGCTCACTGCCCCCCGGTGGGATGGGGGAGAGAATCGAAAGGGTAAAAGTGAGAAAAGTCGTGGGCTGAGATAAAGACAGTTTAAGAGGGAAAGCAAAAGCCATGCTCACAAGCAAAGAAAAGCAAGATGAAAGATAGTTATCAAAACCAACTGCATTTCACACCTTAGCTTCCCCCAACCACTCACTCTCAAATTTCCATTTTCTCCCTTCTCATGTGTTTCCTATTTTGTTTCTTCTACTTTTTTTTTTTTTCCTGTTTCACTTGGACATTAAATACATTGCTCTAAAAAGCATTATTATGAGATGAACTTAAAGCCCTGGAAGTGGTTTCTACTCTTTAAGAAAGATCTTTGCTTTTCCCTCCAAAGAAATATTAAGCATATTTTGATACAAATGTAACATTGAATTTTTAGTGAGATTTCTTGCATGATCAAAATGAAAACATTCCCTCAGTTCTCCTGGCCTCTCCAAAACAGTTTCAAAACATGGAACATGATGGGGACTCAAAAATTTTACTGTGAAATTTGGCATTTTTCCACCATAAGGAAAAACAAAACAAAGCAATGGCACCACTATATAGGCATAACGTGTTTTTAAAGGGCATAGGGATATGTTTTCCCTTTGAATTTCTTCTACCTGGCCCTTCACATGCACCCAGGGAGAATTACACCACATATTGCAACATGATGACTATGGTTCCCAGAATGGGATGCTCCTTCTCTTTCTAATGCAATATGGATATTTCTCAATGAAATATTAATATTCAAGGTCCAAGCAGATCACACGAGGTGGAACTCACTGAAGTGAGTGTGTCTGAGCTATTTATTTGGATTCTGCAAACCAAGGAACCTCTTGTTGCATTGGATACACTTGGTTCCCCTTGCTTCCTCGTCCAAAGATTCATAGGAGCAAAGGACAAAAATTGACAATAGTCGCTGTTTTAAACTGAAACTGAGAGTTAGCACAACAAGCGAGAGCTCTGTCCAAACTTCCAACATGCAAATTTTTTACTCTAGAACCTGCCCGTAGGCAGTTATCTCTTCAATTATGAAAAAGAAAAAGTTTGTTTTATATATTAGCAACGATATAGCCCTTATCAGGAAAAATGTTGCTTTATTGCACTGAATTTCACTGAATGAGAACCACAGAGTGTCTCTGACTTTAGGGGATGTATATAAGGCCTGTGAAAACGTCTATTGATTAGTTTATTTCAGCAGAGTTACTGAAATGTTGTGTTTTATTAACTAATTTGAATTTTTAGTATTAGTGAACAGAAAACTTTTTTTTAAGTTATTTTGAATGTAGTTGTATTTGAGCAATCTCTGGAGAAATAGTGGCAGAGGAAGGCAATCCTTAAAGGACTTAATTTTGCAGGTAGTAAAATGCATTCCAATATTAAAATTGTCACAATGATAATTAACATGATAAAATGTTTTAATGAAGAAGCAAAACGAATAGCTGTGCTACAAAATCCTGCTTCAACAAGATGGATATTGCTGATACTGTCAAGGATTTGTTTTATAATAGTGATCTCTGTGTCTTCTTTCATTAGCACGAAATAAATAGTGGTTTAAAATGACAGATGCTCTCCAATAGCGTTTCATATAGGACAGCATCAAGTTAAAAGAAATAAATCTAATTTTGGTCTAATTTCTTCAAGCAGGCTGAAAAAGGGGGTGACCGGTGTACTTAAAGCTCCAGGGACAAACTCTTAGAGGTCTATTTCAAAATGTGGCTCTTGAACAGACTTCCCACGTAACACTGGTAAGTCTTTTTCTTTTGGAATTTCTTCTCTTTCTGTATTGAACTTTTATGTGAAAGAAAATTTTTTTCCTCCAATGCTTGTCCATATGGTCTATAAATTTACTGTAGCAGGGCTTTCTCTCACCATGCAAGTTCAATATTAAGATAACAGGGTTAATAAGCACAATTATGTGTGCACATTCACCTTTGTAACAGGAATATTTTTCAGGTTGTGAATATCAGCATTCAGAATCAACGTTTACCAGTATCATTTTGTTCTTCACATATACATGTGTAACACTTTGTCTGTAGTATGTGATCTTCCCGAATGGTAGGGATCATGTTCAAATGATCTGAATCTTCAAATTATTCATGGGAATAATTCCTGCATGAAAATGCATTTAGAATCATAGAATGCTTTAGGTTGGAAGGGACTTTCAGAGGTCATCTAGCACAATCCCCCTACAGTGAGCAGGGACATATTTAACCAGCCCCGTTCAACCTGGCCTTGAAGGTTTCCAGGGATGGGGTCTCCACCACCTCTCTGGGCAACCTGTGCCAGTGTTTCACCACCCTCATTGTAAAGAATTTCTTCCTTACATCCAGTCTGAATCTACCCTGCTTTAGTTTGAAACCATTACCCCTTGTCCTATCACTACCGGCTCTGCTAAAAAGATTGTCCCCACCTTTCCTATAGGCCCCCTTTAAGTACTGAAAGGCTGCAATAAGGGCTCCCTGGAGCCTTCTCTTCTCCAGACTGAACAACCCCAACTCTCTCAGCCCCATGATCTTCCCAGGCACAGAGGTGAGGCTGACAGGTCAGTAGTTCCCAGGGTCCTTTCTACCCTTTTTAAAAATGAGTGTGATGTTTCCCTTTTTCTAGCCACCGGGGACTTCACCTGACTGCCATGACTTTTCAAATATCATGGAGGCTTGGCAACTACCACAGATAATTCCCTCAGGACTCTGGGATGCATCTCAACAGGTGCCATAACCTGTGTGTGTTCAGGTTCCTCAGATGGTCATAAACCTGATCTTCTCTTACAGTGGGAGGGGCTTTACTCCCCGTTCTTGTGGTCCATCAATTTGAGAGGTGTAGGAAGAGAATTTGCCAGTGAAGACGGAGGCAAAAAAGTTGTTGAGCACCTCAGCCTTCTCCTCATCCATTGTTATAAGTTTGTCAGTCTTGTTCATTGCGGGGGTACACTTTCTTTAACCTTCCTTTTCTGGCTGACATACCTGTAGAAACCCTTCTTGTTATTCTTTGCATCCCTTGCCAAATTCAGCTCCAGCCACACCTTGGCCCTCCTGACCACATCCCTACGCAACTGCGCAGCATCCCTATACTCTTCCCAGGATACCTGTCCCTGTTTCCACTGCCTGTGCAGTTTCCTCCTGCTCTTTAGTTTGACCAGCAGGTCTTGACTCAGCCATGCTGGTCTTTTCTGTTCCTTGCCTGATATCGTACACCTGGGGTCTGAGAGCTCTTGTGCTCTATGGAACACATCCTTAAAGATCTGCCAGCTCTGTTCTGTTCGCTTGTCCCTGAGGACCGTTTCCCAGGGATTTCTTCTAACTCCAGTGTTGGGCACTTGGGCAAGGAGAGCTATGAGATCTTGAAATAAGAGTGCACTGTATGCATTTTATCTGGCCAGTTTGAGCATGGGTCTAAATGAGTACATCCTATGCTCCACTTAGAGTAAATAGAGGGAAACAAATATTCTTAGGGTGCAAATCATCCATCCCCAAAATAGGTGTTTATAGTAACACTCAAAAAATTCCTATATATCTCTTTTCAGAAAGAAAACCCTTAAGTGGCAAGTTCAAATGTAAATGTGTGTACTGTATGCTTTTTGGTCAAGTGGGTGCTAGTCCAAATGGCAACTGCCAGCCTGCATCAGCAGACAAGGCAAAAAAAGTTTTTAATTCTGAGGTTGTCCTCATCCCTCCCAAGTCAATGGCATGACAGAAAAAATGCAAGGACCCTTTCACCCTCATTGTGTTTGTATCAGGCCTTCTTTGGCATGAGTCAGCTAGTCTTGAGTCAGCTTGATACTTGTATTATGACATGATAATACAGCTTTTAAATGTAAAGCCTATGAAAAAATGCATATAAGGATTGTGCAGCTAAGCAGGTTTCTGGAAGCTAAAGATGCAATCTTTGGTAGAGGAATACAAAAAATAAATATCATACTGCAAATTATTCACAAAAAAATCTGAGGCAAATTTTGACAGAAGTAGATTTTTGCAATAAAAATGATAAAAGTTGTATCTTCTAGAACTGAGACTTTACCATGTGTACTGAAAAGAGATTTTTCTCTTGTTTGCAAAAACTGAAAGCATCTCTGAATTTCAACAAAAGTAATTGAAAGTCTAAATTAAACTGCAGAGCCTGAAACAGTCATAAAAATCTGCATTTTAGTAGTAAATTTAAATTAAGTTGGAAGAAATCATAAATATGTTTGGATAGAAAAAGATTGAAAAAATTGTTTGCTAAAGAAAGACAATATATTAATCAAAACAAAAAGTAAAAAGACCTGCAGGAGCAGACAAGAGAACGTGATCTGGAGGGAAAAATGAGAGGGATATCATCTAGGTCATAATATTAATCTAGATAATAGAGAATTAAAAAAGTTAAAAGAGAAACCTTGAATGTGATCTATACTTAATTCAAAACCATTGAAGCAAGTGAAGTGCATGGGTAATGTAGCGATAATGATGTCTGGAATGTGCAAAGACACTAATTGCAGTATTCTCTGCTAATTAAAGAACCTATAATTATAGCAAAAGGATGTTGAAAGCTATCTTGTTACAGCACTAAGACAATGTCATGCAAATTACTTCTTCCATGAACACAAAGGTGGAGCTTCTTTTCCACATGCACCAATCATGGATGTCAGGCCCTTCACTAATTAAATAAACAGACATATAAGCTGGTGATCAAATATATTTATACAGAGGAAGACAGAAACAGATTTTGTTGCTTCTCCATTCCCTTGTGATCCCTATGCCATGTGAGCTGAAAGAGCAACCCTACTGTCCCATATTCACAGACACGTGCCTGTAGCTTTTTTCCCTATGTGTAACACACATTTTTATCTGAATTGCTATAGAAAAAAGAAGAGGAACTCATACCAGACCTTGTAAATATTTATCCATTTTCTCACTGTTTCTTCCTCAAGTCCCTTTTCTTCACATAGCGATTCACGTCTCTTGTAATTTTCAACTGCTTCTGTTTATGTTGTTGGAATTAAATCAGTACAATGTACTTTCGCTATTCATTGCTAATACCAGCAGAATCATCTAGAAAAACTAAATTTAGGAAAAAAAAAATCATTCTTACTTTCACACGAAGGTCTGTGTTTAGATCAGTATATTGAATCTTTGTGGCGGATGCGGGATATTGTCAGATCCCTTATAATTAGTTGATGGAGGCTAGGTGACGTAAAGGTCACTTGTGAGACATAGCATTAATGTCGTTCTCTTCCTTGGACTGAGTGACAAACAATTATCTCCATGCTAGGATTTAATTGGGTTGATATCTAGAGTTCTAGCACTGACAGCTCCCCCCAGGATGAATATTTTTTTATATATGCAATTACATGCCATCATGAGACTGTTGGTGATTAATGTCAGCCCTTCGGAACTGCCACCCAGAAAAGGAAATAAAGGCAGAAACTAGAGTATTCAGGCCTGAAAAAATAATGATGACCCTGAAGCCTTCAATGCGGTTTTTGATAAAAGTGGTTTCTTGAACTACCTCAGGGCAATGGTGGCGTGGATTTAAAAGAAGCCCATTATTCAGCGTTTGATTAGGTTTCCATTTGTTATATTAGTAATCTCAGTAAGAAACACCTAACTCCTTTTGAAAAAGGTGTCAGAGGAACTAAAGAGAAGTAAATGAGAACTTAATTGGGCACACAAGAGTCACTTATAAGCTTAGCAATGAAAGAAAGATAATCGTATCCAGCAAGAGGAATGCCTCATGTCTCCAGAGTTTGGAGGAGATAGATTATAGCAATGGTGGGTACCATTAACTAATGATGTGCAACCACAGTGCAGTGAGCAGTTGATTATCTTGTTTGGGAATGTAATCTGTGTCACAGATCAATCAATGTCGATCTTTTAAAGGAATCAATCTTTTAAAAGAATCATTTGAGAGACTCAATATTAGAAAAATCTCAGTGATTGCCATGGATGTGACAGCCTGGGAAACATATGCCCACATGATCCTTACAGGTCAGTATTATGTGGTTTGTACTTCTGTTGTTCTGAGAAGAAAAGTTGCGTTTGCTTTGGTATCTGGCACTTACTGAGTGAAAGTTCTCACTTTTCTATCAGTGGAAGGAGAGGATATGTCCCACTAAACTAATGTGAAAGTTGTGCACGACTTCCAGGTGTCCTCTCCTCCCATACCATCCTCTTTTTTCTCTTCTGTGGGAGACAAACAAAACAGCAGATCCCTACCACATTTTTTGCAGATTCAGGAAAACACATTTAGCTGTATGGATTAAATTTACTGCTGACATTGCCTTTTTCTCCTCCTCCAGAGAAAAGGTGGAACCCCACAAATCAGATTTGGTTTGCCAGGTGCCTAATAGACACAGAGTGTTAAAGTCTTCTATTATCATATTCCACATTTCCACTTCAGTTCTTTGAGGCTGTGTTTATGCAACTGTTCATTCTTTCTTCTCATAATACTTTAAATGTATGGAATTACTCGTGTTCTTCACTGTATTCTCCATCTATTCCCAAGGCTCTTCTCTGGGCTTTTTCAGTATTTTTTCAGTATTTTTTCAGCTGTTGATGGAAGACTGGAAACCAGAATTCTAGAAATGTTCTTGTAAATAGAAGCTGAAGGTAGTATCACGTCTCTCTTTCTTCTTAATTGGCCCTTCTTTGTGAATCCAAAGTTCATATTAATGCACTTGATTAATGGAAGTTCTTGTTGATCTTATTTGAAATGATCCTTAATTAACTTTCTCAGGGACAAATTTATTTATCCTGTAGCAATGGCTAACAAACATGTAACAAGTGACTTTACATTTGGCTATATTAAAATGTGCTTGCTTACCCACCAACGGAAGTGTCCCTTTAGAAGTGACCTATGTCTCTGCTGTTTGTTATTTTGCTGAAATCTCTGCTATCAGAGTTCAAAATCTACTCTTGATCATCATAGACTTATAAATTCAGATCATTGGCCTAGGTCACTTGTAATGGTACAATATAGGGGCAAGAACTGGTATATTTGGAACCAAATGAAATATGCACCCACTGTGGATGAGTCCTCTTTCACACTCACCTTATGAAACCTGAGGGGTAATCTGGTTTCTATTTTTTTATTTATATTTTAACTGTGTGTTACAAAATCAAATGTCTAATTGCAGTCCATTGCAATGCTGCCAATTCCTTCATCAGCCAAACTTTTTTGTCTTGTTATTCAAGATAAGAAGTCAGCTTGATGACCTTTTTTCAATGTTGATTGATGCTAATTATTTTACCATTCTTTAATTTAATAATATAACCCCTTTTCAGCTGCCCCATTATTTTGCCCAGGATCAGTATCAGGCTAGCTAGAGTATAATTACCTGAATCCTTTATCCTTTTTTAAAATGTCGGTACCTTCCGTTCTTTCTAGTCTATAGCACCATCCCCATGTTAAGGAAAAGATCTATCTCCTAGTAATATACTTTTTTGTCAATATTTGATACGTCATGTATCAAATCAAGAAAGACACTGAAGATCATGTCACTACTGGAACAAGTGGACAAAGTTACAATGAAAAAAAAAAGATTTTTTTTTTAGTTAGAGTAAGCCCTGTATTTTTCATAAAAGTGAAACAAAGCAAACTATATTCCATGCTACCAGTTTCTGTTACATCAAGTGGGATCATGAAGAAGACGGCGAATTTTAATAAACACTCAAAAAAAGTCAAGATTTCTGTCATGCTAAGATATCCAATAAATCATTGTACAACACAATGAACAAATAACAGCTGAAGAGTTAGGTGATGAAAACCATTCACAAACAATTAGACTGAATTATGGTCCAATTAAATGTTTGAGCTTCGACAAATCACAAATACATTTAAAAAGAGACAAATGCCATTTGTGCAACCTTTTCAAATGAAAAGCCCAAATAAACTTTTCCAAATAAATTTATAATGAGCGCTTTGCCCAACACTAATCAAACTCACCATGAGTAAACTCATTTATGTTAGTCAGTAAGCACTCTGAGCCAAGAAGGCTGAGAGAAATATGCCTCATTGATTGTCTGTATTCTAATTAATCATCACTGTGTGACACAGTCCTATTGGTGTAACATAACAGCTGGTGCTATCTATCTTCCTGAGCTTCTTGAAGGTTCCAGTCTCACTGGAATGACAGGAGTAAGTTTTGGCTCCTTTTAGCATTGGAGATGAACAGCTATTGATATAATCTAAGTCTCTGAAATACATGAAGTACCTCAGGCTGATGATGGTATTGAGGGTATAACCTGGCACGTTGTAGAGAGAAAATGACTTTCAGTGCGATACAACTTGCTTTTATTTCTTTAAGTATAAGAGGCCAAGAACAGTCACACTTGCAACGTATTTAAAAAATTTACTGTACTCTATAACTCTTAGGAATTAGCATACTGAAATCACGTAACAGATGTCCTGGAAATTTTTCAGACATCATTTAATCTTCAACATGTCTATTCAGCGTTCTGTTGTCCACAGTATTAGAGCAAGAGTTCTAATATTCTGTGATAAAAATAGATAAAACTTAAAAGACAAACTGTTTTACTAACATTTGAAACCACAGCGTGGTTCCATTTGGTTTCTTATTCCTAAAGAAAAGACAGCCCTTCACATTTAAAATTAGCATTTTTATTGTAATTTTTTGTTGCTATCTTTTTTATTTGCTTTTTATAATGAGATAGACACAGCAAATACAGGAATGATAATCTGCAGTTAGCAATCTCATTATTTATTAATTATACTTGTAAAGATATTCAGTATAATATATGCATAGTGGCCAAACAATTTGGCAGCAGAATTATTTATTTATGGAGTCAGCATAGCTGGCCCATAATTACGCAGTATTATGGTTTCCATTCTTAATACCATGTTAATAGGAAAATACATCACTATGTAAACCACACTGTGTGTAATTAGTTTGACTGCAATCCACAGGTTTCTTGCAGTATATCTATATCTATAACTGCAGACTGAGAGGTTTAAGTAGAGAAGTGTGAGGAGAGAAATGTAATGCAGGGGCACCAGCTTTGCCTCTCCTGTCCAAAAGTACTCATAGCAGGAGTCCTGCTATGCTATGCCTGGCTGTATAGAGGAGAAGCATGTAATGCTTTGAGTACAGGATAGGAAATAGCAGGGCAGCTTTCTTGCTGTCTAGCCTGGACAGTAAGAGCACACTGTACTATATGAGCAGCTGTGGTAGACCTCGTTACCGCACCATGAGAAAAGTAACTGGAGTGTATCTTTGTCTTCAGCTTGATGTTAATTTTAATATGTAACCAATTTTTTTGGTCCTTTCTACCCAGGTTTACCTCAAGATATATGTAACCACTGCCAAGGAAATCAATGGGAACTGCACTTTTATAGTTGGAGACAAGACAGAAACCCTGTCTTTTACTTGAAGAAGTTTCAAGGTTTTTGAGATTGTTTCTGCAGATATGTACAGCTTAGCCCCCCAAAGTTAGGTGCAGTAAGGTCCCGTTTGTATGAGTAAGACAAGAAGTCAGAGAACGTTACTTTCCAGAAAATACAGGCATTCAAACAGACCTCCCTAGTTTGCATCATCAAAAAACCCGGCCTACCAGAAATGATATCTCTATGCATAAGGTACCTGGTTTTCCTTGAATATTTATAGTGAGACAAGATGTTCTCATCTATTTTAGATATTAGAAAAATAATAAATCCCTCAAGGTGAAAAGAAAGAACTATGAAGTCAAGCTGTGTAAGTACATATAATTGTTTTGAGTCCAAATTAGGTACATTCATTTGCACTGGCTCAAGACTTATCCACTTATTTTTATGTTAACTTGTCTAACTCAGACCCTGAAGACTTTTTTGTAGCATTTGGCAGTATTTCAAGGTGTTTATATGAGTTTTAAAGCTCATTAAAGTCAGGTAGTAATAATAATAATAATAGCTAAAGTTAGCTACACTATGGGAGGTAGCTTTGATACTTTCAATTCCCAATTATACTAATGCACAAGTCACATCAAGTTACTTAATCAATGTTTGTATTGACAATACAAATCTGAGGATTTCTGTCATCTATTGTACATCTTCCACTCACTGCTAACTTATTTCTCATAATTTGCTTTCAAAGTGTGTGTGCAAGAGGAAAGTATGAATTCTTCACACTGGTGAAACACATCTTTAGTAGCCAGTGAAGTAAAAAAATTAAAACTGTATATACTTGCAGACTAACTTTAATCTTTATCAACAGTTTTTCATGTATTTATTCTTAATATAGTTGGTAGCCATTCCTTTCTTTCTGCTTCAGTTGTTCTCAGGTTGGTTCCACATGTTCCTCTCCTCAGCCCTTACAAATGAACAGCATCCTGCTGCCCCTCAAAACAACCCCTGATGAAAATCCCATGTTAGATTAGCTAAAGAAATAATACCAAATAAATAACAGTTTAACCCAAAATATCTCATTTTTTTGTCCTGGAAATAAAGATTTAAAATCTCTTAGGTATCTGTGGCACAGGTAGATAACATGAATTGTGACATACGAGGAAAGGCTGAGAGAGTTGGGCTTGTTCAGCCTGAAGAAGAGAAGACTGAGAGGGGATCTCATCAACGCATACAAATATCTTAAGGGTGGAAGTCAAGAGGACGGAAGCAGTCTGTTTGCAGTGGTGTCCAGCGACAGGACTAGGGGCAATGGATGCAAACTGAAACATTTCTTTCTGCTTCAGTTGTTCTCAGGTTGGTTCCACATGTTCCTCTCCTCAGCCCTTGCAAATGAACAGCATCCTGCTGCCCCTCAAAACAACCCCTGATGAAAACCCCATGTTAGATTAGCTAAAGAAATAATACAAAATAAATAACAGTTTAACCCAAAATATCTCATTTTTTTGTCCTGGAAAAAAAGATTTAAAATCTCTTAGGTATCTGTGACACAGGTAGATAACATGAATTGTGACATGATAGTCATAAAACAGAGGAAACTTTCTGTTTTCCTAATTAACAATGTTTGATTGTCCTTCTTCGCGTACAGGAGAATGAGCTTTACTAAGCTGCTCTCAGTGACTCAGATCCATACCTCTGTGCCCTATGGAAAGGTTTGGATCACTGGGCTTTTTTGTGTGTCCTGCAAGTTTACTTCTGTGGACAGTGAGAATGTCTAATGTGTGGCAACAGGCAATATGTGGCATGCTGAAACCATGTGCTCAGCCTACAGCATGCTCTTGAGAGATCCTTAGAAAAAGAAAAGGATAATCAGAAATAGACTGAAAAAATAGTTATGCAGTGTCTGTGAACACTGTCCATTGGTATCAGCCAAGAACATGAGGTGACAGTGGAAGTGATTTGAATAGCCAGTCTGAGCATGGGAACCTCACTTGTCCAAAACCAGTGCAGCAAGTTGTACTGGCTGGAGATGGCAAGGTTTTGGTACAGGGTGGTTTCTGTGACAAAAGGTCAGGGGCTGCCTTCTCAACCCATGAGCTTCTCCATTGTTTCTCCTCCATCCTGCTTTAAGAGGGAGAGAGAGGTTGGGTGGGTGTATGGCAGCTAGCCAAACTTAACCACACAAGTTAAGCTATGTAGCAGATGAAAAGCTGTTTAATTTTTCTGGGACTATCAGTTATGTGATGCTTCAGTACTCACTCACAAGGAGAATACCTCCTCTTCACTCTCAACCCCAAAAACATGACTCTAACAAAGAAAGTAATGCTAATGTCACAATCCTGGTGGATAGGATGGCAAGATACTCACTCAAGAATTAAGTGGTCTTTGTTTGAATCTGGATTAGGCAAAGGCTATTTTTGAGTTTGGATTTTCTTATCTGATGATGTCCGATATGGAATCAAGTGTCCCCATTTCTTCTTCAGTTTTATATCTTAACCTGTAAATATTGACCCTGGGGCCAGTTTATCAAAGATGATTCAATTTTCAAATAATTTCAGGATAATCATCAAACAAAATCAGCTATTGTGCCCATGTCTACTTAAAAATAAATAATTTTCCAAATATTGCCAGCATCTAAAACATTGTCCAAAATTTGCTCTTTTCAGTTCTTGACTACTGGTATTTCAAGTCAAAGATCAGTTCTCAAAAGATACCACCGTAGCATATGTATTTACAACAATATATAAAAGTTTAATTATGGGTAGGCTGGTCTTACAGGATGAGAACTTTAATTCATTCACATCAAGGTAATGTCACTGACTTCAGTGCAAGCATTTTAATAAATACCACAGAACATTACGCTTAGATCTGATCCTGAAGTGGGCCACTGGTGTAAAAGAAGTACACTGGTAAAGAGAGAATTTCAAGGTGTCCACCACTCTTCAGTTGCCGCTGGAGAGACAAGAAAACTACCTGCTTCAAGAACTGGTCTTGTTTAAATATCATCTAATTCTGCAAGATAATGTACACACACAGAGTTTCATTCCTCTTTGCCTCCCTGATTGTCTGTGAGCATCTGTCCCAAAGTGTATATCTTGAAAAGGCTTCAATCATCAATATGGGTAACTTTTGTACTTGAATGGGGTATCTTACACCTGTATCTAACTTCAACAGTAATACCTTTTTGGGCTATGGACTGTGTAAGGTTAAAAAAGTAATCTATTGAGAAATGCAAATTAATAGTAGAAAATGAATGAAGCAAGAATGATAATACACAGATCTTTTGTGGATTTCTCTGGGAGCAATCACATTTTCAAAATAGTATTTCTCAGTACATCTACCTGGAAAGAGGGTGTAAGTGCTACACTGCCCAAATGCCTAGTGAAGCTGATTTACCAACTAAGGCACTCAAACATCAAGGTAATCTCAAAATATAGAGAGTTCACCTAATAAGAACCATCGTTTTCTTCCTCTTCTGTTGTTAACAGAAGGCAGCACTGAAAAATAAAGTGTGGTTTGATTGTTCTCTTGCTGTAAATTATGTGCCTGAAGTTATTTATTACTTACTGGATTAACTTGACTGTGAATAAGAAAAGAGTTGGTTTGTCTTTGGCAAAAGGAATTAAAGTTGAACTTTAAAAAAACTATAGAACTGCAAGGTGCAGTGTATTGGGATTTTTGTCTAAGACTGTGAAGAAATTCACTCTCTCTCATAAAGCACTCCAGAAAAATGAACCTGTTGCTTGTGATCACAAATATACATGAAAGTAGGAAATAAAAATAACACTGACATTTCAAGCTTGAGTTCTACTTCAGAGAGGAGCTAGAAAGAAAAAGAAGCAAATAAAAGTCAGAATTTGTACACATTTATTTTTCAGCTGGGTTTTTTTTCAATAAAAATATGACAGCGATACTTATACTTAGTTCTTATAGGATGAGACCTAGCTTTTGTCTGAGCTACTGTAAAGGTAGAGTGGGCCTTTGGAACAGTCACAAGTATTTTAACGATGAGTCAAAAGCTGGGTGGAGGAACCAAGCGCCCATGTAAACTCACTGTTTCAAGTGTACACTGCATTGTTTCAATCCTGGCATTGTTAAACAGAGAAAAAAAATCCCAACAATTACTAGTATGTCTATACTTAAAAGCAGCAAGTACTTAAATGAATTTTATCTGGAGAGATGATAATCAAAGAATAAAAATAAATCAATAACACATAAATAAAAAAAGAGATCTCTGTGAGATAGTGAAGACATTGACTTGTTTATCTTCATCTCACATAGGGCTAGTGAACTTGAATAAAACAGTGTGCTAAAGCACTTACTGATTTCATCTGTCATTGGTTTAAATCAGAATATTCTCCTTCTGTAGATTCTCATTAATGTACAAATTATGTGCATTTAATTTTACTGGGCTTTTTTTGTTTTACCTTTTTTTGCCTCCATTACCCACATTCAAAGAACACAATCTTTTGGCTTACCTAGAAGTCCCTGTCTTGAAGCCAGGTTACTGACAAATTCAGTTTTTCCTATTTATTTATTGCATCATCTGCCATTCTGCCTATTTATTTCAGCATTCAGACTTCAGACGGCGGAAGAAGATAAAAGTATTCCTCAGCTTGCTTACTAGCTAGTGAACTGAGATAGCTAAGTCCCACTATCACAAATCTGAAAACCATAAAATAGCTAAAAGACATGAGATATTCAATATAAAGATTGGAGTAGTTTTTACTTGGGTTTTGGGGGGTTTTTAGGGCTATAAACTTGCATTTTTTTCCCTCCACAGGTGGAAAAATTCTGCAATTAAAAATACATGAATTCAAGAGCCTCTTGAATTTGTATTCCTCCACCTACTGTTACAAGCTTTAACCATGCTACGTCTAAAATATAAGGAGCATTTTCAATACTCTGAGTCTCATGATAAAATGGTAAATTCTGAGCTACAGTCATGGGAATAATTTAGTGGTGGAAAGGGTGGGGGGAAAAGCTAAGAAAACTGTATGTCCTAAATATCAACAACACTCCTGTTTTTTAAAGGAGGTTAAGTGAACATGAAGATGATCTCAGCAGCACAGCCTGATGCAGGAGCACTAAGTTAGCTGATCAATCCAGCTCCTGAACAGGAATGAACATATTTGTGTTAGTGTGGTGCCAAAGACAAACTAATTATCCCTGCTGAAGGGGAAGAATTATTAGCTCAAGCAGAGCGATGTTTCTGTGATAATACTGGTTTTAGGACACAAGAAGGTAAGAATGGCTGTATTTGGCCATAGCAAAAGCCCACATAGCTCGGCACCCTGCCTCCAGCAGCAGCCAACAGTGGATGTCCAGAAAAGATACAAGAATTGGAAACCATGTCATATTCCTACCATATGCTCCTAGACACCATCTAACTGTGAACCATGGGTTATATCTCTGTTTCAGATCCCAAATTATACCTAGCCATGAGCACAGTCATACACCTGGAGGTAACTGAGGATGTCCTCACCAAAACAACTGCACAACACATATATGTCTGCAATGTCTCAACTGCAATCAAACAGGAAACACCAAGCCTATTTAAAATGCTTACTAAATTCACAAATTATCATAGATAAATTTTGCTAAATGTAAACAGTGCTCCAAAAATGATCCTGAAATTAAAATGCCCATGTAAAGCATGGTTTGACTTTATAGGAAACTATTTAGATTAATAGGTTATACCAAAGAAGCTTGTTTGTGTTTCTAATTGTATAATATATATTAATCAGAGGTGACTGTTTTCTGAATTACCACAAGCACAATTCCATGCAAATTAGTTCAATTAAAATGAATTAATCAGCTAGTTGTTCCTCTTTTTGTTTTTTTTTTTCCCCTCTTTTTTTTAAAATAGGTTATTTATTTAACAGAGAAATTAGAGCCAAAGTCAGACACTAACTTCCTTGCTTGGGGTCAAATTGCATTAGTGGGATTACCACAAAACATTCTGACACTAAAATGAAAGCATCGATCTGGTTGTCTTTGACCTCTGTGATACTCTGAGTAGCAAACAGGCAGAAACACTGATATGAGGATGACAAAACAGACTAGCTATAAATCTTGTACTGACCATAAAAAAGTTTATCAGTTTAATCCTAAATAAACATATTTATTAAGCATAAAGAAGGACCAAGAGGATAGCTACCCTTAAGTGTTATCTCCTGGATAGGCTGCTAATCTCCATAGCTAACTTGGCCAGGCTATTTAGCAAAGTACATCTACTAGAGATACAGTCACTCAATATACTTATAGTAGTAAATAATGTATGGCTCAAGGAATGACCAATAATTGTCCAGACTGTTCAGTTCTTAGTTTACAGCCTATTTATGGCCAGTAGTAACTAGCAGACAATATTTGCAAATGGTGGAGTGGAAGCAAATACTAAAAACTGTTCATAATAGGCAATTTGGATACAGTCATTGTATTCTGGGGGGAGGAGGGCAGATTGAAGAGTGTGGCTGTGAATTGTTCCATGCTTTTTGGCTCCTGGATTAAAAAACAGGTCCTGACCTGTTTTATTTCTACCACAGTTGCAGACAGTTCTGGAATTTTTGTTTGTTTGCTTGCGTTTGCTTTTGTTTTCTGCCAAATTTTGGCACCACTTGTTTGAATAACCCCAGGTAATTTGGTAGAACTTCTCCGTAAGCACAACTCTGCCTAAAAAAAGTTTTTTCTGGCACAAAAGTCAACTGGTGATGTGACTTTGTCATGCTCTGAAATGGCAAAGCTTTGCTAGCGGAACTTTTTTTAATGTAGATGTGGCAATTAGCATTCTGATTAGGTTCTGGCAGCTACTGAAGAACAGAGTACAATGAACACTTCTAAAGAGTTTGTAGACTAGTTAAAGGGCAATTATGCTATTGTTGTATACAGCAATTAGGCTACAAAATACTGACACAGTCCTTCTCTAGATAGACAACTGTAAAGTGGCGTCGTTTATTCTGTGCTCACATACAAAGTAAAAAACTGTAAAATCATAATTAAATTTGGCAAACTGGAAATTTGGAGAGTCAAAGATCTCTGGAAAAAAGAAGGGTGGTTTATACTCCATGCAATTTTATTGCAGGACAATCTCTCATGCTGGAAAATGTAAAGATCATTATTGTGTAGTGTAGCTGTTCTCTGCTGTTTTCTTGGACAGGAACTATCCAGAATAAAATGTGACCATTTCAGGTGCAATGGTGTCTCTGTCAGAGGCTGGTGCCTTCAAAAAAGAAAAAAGAAAGCAAAACAAATCTGCACAATTAGGTAGCTGAACATATAACTGATGGAATAATCACCTCTGCAATGAAACTTAGTCTTGATGAAATTCAGTAAAAGATTTTTCCATAAACATTAAATCTTTTTCATTGGCTAAACTTGTGTCTCAGTCACATTGTCATAAATCTGGAAAAAAAAATTAAAATGTGTGAAGTTGTTGGGAAATGGTAAAATTGAGGCTGTATTTTTAAGAAAATTGATACTTTCTAGTAATTAGCAATATGAAGCACAACATGTATAAGCATGTTGTTTCAGTCCACTTGAAAGATAAATGCCTTTATTTCATGAGATTTGTACAGATTTGGGTTTTTCAACACAATTCACTTATATCTGTGCAGGTGAATTCAGGTGAACGTCTGAATCTGTGATTATATGATCCATGGCTCATCTTTCTTCTGACAAAGCTGTTGCCTGCTG
>NW_009259801.1:204842-220557 GCF_000687185.1 Egretta garzetta
TGCAGATTATCTATTTGAGTTTGCCTGGCAAGTCCTAAATCATTTAGCAGCTTGCTAAGGCAATAGGGGTGCTGAGATGCACTTTAAGCGACAAGCAGACATATCTAACCACCTATTGCCAGACTTACAGGCTGCATGGACAGCAGGAGCGGTCTTGAGGAGGTCGCAGTGGTGGGTCTCAAGGTGCAGTGTAGAGATATGGGTTGATAATGTCTACAGTGATTGCTCCACTGTACCAAAGATAAGCTATCGTTATTCTAAATTAATTCTCTGTTGAAGAGAAAGACATTTACAGATTTTCAGGGTGAGTTGGACATATGACTAAAAAAGGGTCACAGCATTAAAACTATGGGATGTGCATTTGACCAAAGAAGGAAAGAGTAGTGACAGCTCAATTCTGTTAAGACAGACTTGGTTTAACATAATTTCTGAATGTTCAGACAGAGAAATAATCTTGTACTCTTTTATTCCTGGTCATGGACATTTATTTAATGCAGTTAAGAATTTAATCCCATTTGTACAGTACTCGTCTAACATACCAGGCTATTTAAACTATTTTAGCACAATTTTCTCATGTATTATAGTCATACACCTAATTTCTGACTTTCTAATAGAGTGAGTACATAAAAGAGATCTGTAGCTTACTCACAAGAGGTCTACAGATAGGGGAATATATCCTATGTTTTTCACATCCAGCACAGGTTCTTTCTGCATGGCCATGGAGATTTCCAAAGAAATTACAGAACTGAAGTACAATGATTTCTTTTTGCAAGACATAACTTTGTACTATATTTTCAGACTTCTTTGCAAGCGCTTTATCAGCATACAGGCAGAAATTTATTCCAGTATTTTTTGTATAAAATATGACAAGTGCTAATAAGCTTGTCTGTTCACAACATTTTAGATTACTTAGAAGTAGATTTTAGAGAATATACCAAACCGACTCTTTGCTGAGAAAATTATTTGTACTAACAGATGGTGGGATGGTTTTTGTTACTTTCCCCCGTCCTTTCAGGCTCTGTATTGAGCATGACAGACATTTCAAGGCCAAAATCCCAAAGGTTTCACAAGCTTATGTGAAATAATAGCATGTAATAGAATTAAGTAGGACCCACATCTGCTGTCGCTGGCCTAACTCCCCTTGACTTAAGCAGGCCCCCAATCTGGAAGGTGACCAGTGAAACAGCAGCAGTATAAATAAATTCCTGTATCAAGTAAGGTTGTTTTTCTCTGAACATCTTGTGGAGTTTTCAGAGCAGATCTGGGCAGATGTTGCTTCCCCATTAACTTCTGGGCCGAATTCCACAGCAAAATAAATGCAAGAGCAATTTCTTCTCTCCCCACACTGCCACTGCATATGGCCTAATACCCTCCATGGGACTTGCACCTGCCTTGTCCAGATCTTAATCTGGCCTTGGCCTTGCTGTGAGTTTTGTACCATTTGCATCTGCATGGGCTCCTTTCAGCATCCATGTGGCGGTATCGGGGCTGCCGCCAGCCACAGGGCTTTCACAAATGCCTTCCTGAGCCCTGGGAAATGCCACTGAAGTTAAGAGTTTATACCAGGGGTGGATTTGCTTTCCTCCTCTCCCCGCAACCCTCCCACTGAGTACTGATGTCAGAAAAAGACTTGTTTTCATCTAGCTATTGTATATTTGTGCTTTCTGCCAGTCATGCATTATTTCCTTTCCGTATTTAAAGATGTAATCTATTTCATTTTCTAAATCTCTCCTTGTGTAGAGTATGTAACAGTAAATAAACTCTTCAGTTTTGCCTAATCTGAATTGGATCTGTCATATCTGGAGAACCACAGTTTATTGCATTTTTGAAGAGTGTATTTTTGTCTTTGGAGATGCATAAAGTAATAGAAAAATGGGTGCAAATGGCAAATGGCAAAGTGCCTGGTCTGATTAAGACAGACCAACTGCATAGAAATTGCCCTGGAAAAACACAGCCAAGAGGTTCACAATTCAGTGAAGCTGGGGAAAATAATAGCTCTTAACAATCTGTAATGCAGTGGAAAGTAATCAGTATTTGTCAATACAGAAACACTTATTTAAGTAAATAGAATATTCAAAGGAAGTAGATTCTTTGCCTTTTCTTTTTGCATTTAAATGAGAAATATCTAAACAGAAATTCTTTAATAATCACCATGTTCTTGCCAAATAGCTTGCCTTAAATAGAAATAAAGCTGATAGCACATACAAGAAAAGCAAGGACATTTATACAAGAGAATACAAGATGGAAAAAATAATTAAATTCATCAGGAGATGTGTATGAAGCATGCTATAGACACTGGGTTTAACAGAGTTCTTCGACAGGTACTGTTACTTCCAGATCTTTTAAATGTCTTATCTGTGCATGTCTGTCCAGTGATAAATTTTATTTTCCATCTTGTCTTTCCAGGAATGGTCTGTTTAATTTGTAAAGATCAGAAAACTGTAGCTTAAAACTTGCTATTTTACAATTAATAGTATTTTTTTTTTTTTTTTTTTTTTTTACTTTTCTGACTGATGATTTTTATTCTGTTATTTCCATTCCTATGGCGTTTAGTTGCTTTGTCAGTTCTGATTTTTTTGTTTGGGTTTTTTGTTGTTTTTTTTTTTTTTGCCTTTCAGGATTAAAATTTCATGCTGGTTAGTGTTTGCTCTTATCTCAGTAGTCTACAGACATCCTGTGCTGTGGACAGGAAGGCTGTGACAGAATGGGTGGATAACATTACAAGAAATATTTCAAAGGACAGACATGTTGCCTCTCTGAGAGCCTGATCCATCTACAGGTGCTTTTTTGTCAGCCAGAATTTCTCTATAGGTCTTAACTAGCTTTAGATCACAGCCCAAGTCCATGCAATGATTTCCAAAATCATGAGTACAGATAGATTTAAACTAGTTGCAACATTTTAACAAGTCACTTCACACATATAGAATGAAAGTAGAAGTCAAACTGAAAATATCTATAGTAATAATGTTCAGTCCTTTTGGTCTTCAAAATGCTGTGTGCACATTGGCTGATATTTTTCAAAATGCTTACATCCAATAATGAAATAGTGCCTGTGTGTTTTCGAGGTATGGGTGGCTGAGAGGGAAAATGACTTCTGGTGAGTCAGTGGCAGAGCAAAGATAAAGATTCTGAAATCCCTAATTCCTGACTTCGCTGGTTCCTTTAAACCATACTGCTTCAGCAAGTTATTTTTAGCATTCAAACCGAATTACAAAAGAAGCACTTTAGGCACAAAACAGTAATTTAATGGAGTGAAATAAAGGGTTTTCTGCATTCAAGAGAGACTGCACACTACACAAAACAGACAATGGGGAGGTCATGTTAATTTGCCAATTAGAGCTAATGATTTCACTATCTGTAAAAAGAGAAATCCTAAGACCTAATGGGAGAAAATATTCAATAGATTAGTGTGAAGAAAAAAGTTTGTGAGGAAGCAGACTTAGCTCTTTCGATCAATTTTATAGTGCAATTTGCTAACTTGATCCTTTGTGAAGCTTTGTTGTCTTCCAAGGCCTGAATATGCATGTTGCCTATGCAAACGTTTCTACAAAGTTGTCTGCAGTTAGGTGGTGGTATGCCATTGACAAAAGCCCACTACTTATTTTCAGTCCTTGGATTTTCCAAATGGGGCTCATCAGATATATAACTGCTCATTTATCATTTGACAAATTGTTTCCTAGGTTACTTTAGAAAGACAAATACTTGCTAATCATGGAAAAAGCCTTTCAAGCACCATTTGAAAGAATTGCTCAAAACTTTAGCAGAGACTGTCTTACTAGATCTGTCAAAAATTAAAACCATGTGGCAAAAATGTAAAGTTCTTTCAGACTTGAAGATGACTTTGGGAACTCTTGAAAGAAGGAGTAAACTGCATTCTGTGGTGGAGTTCAATGCTGTTTGCAGATCTGAGTACATGAAGACAGTTGCATCACTGCTTCTTGCATGACACATCCCCTGTTTGGCTGCCTGGCATCGCACCTGGCTTCAAGCAAGTACTCAGGCAGGAGACTGCAAATAGATAGTGTCAACACAAGGAATTAAGATGAGATGTTGTCAAAGAGCATCAGTATTGATTGTGGACAGGAACATGGAAAGATAAATATTAATGCGTACTTAGGGCCACCTATTTATATACTCCCAGTAATTGACTTGGATGTAGTCAATGTTGTTCCATTGAAAATACTAGAAAATCTCACAGACTTGAGCAAGTTACACGTTTTTTGAGTGTAACTTCTTGAGCAAGTTTACACTCTCATGTTCAGCCTGAATATTTTAATAATCTCTCTGCAGCTATTTAACTACAGGCACAGAATATAAAAGTAGCATTAATGGTGTTAGCCTTTTTTCTTCATCTCAAGAAAGAAGCACGTGGAAAGATTGTGATCAGCATTATGTTACAACATTTTATATCAATTATAATTTAAGGATATCATCTGTGTTTCTGTCCTAGTAATACTATGCAGTACTTCCAGGCTTACAAAGTGTGGGGTTTTTTTAACTTAGAAAAATCTATGTAATAGGTCGATTGTCAGAAGGCTATAACTTTTTAAAAGAATCGCCATAGAAAAAAGTGGCAGAGGAAGAGGAGAAAAGGGATGAAAAAACAAGAAAGTATCTCAGGACAGAACTAAGCAATGAATTATTGAATTTCTGTTTTCTAGAACTCTTAGGCCTCTGCTGTTCACCAAGTACCTTGGAGAAATATCGGTCCGAATTGTTGCTAATCTACCTTCCTTTTACTGTTAGTGTTGATGTGTCCCTTAAGAAATACTAGATGAAGAACTATGGCTCATATTAGAGTTTATGAACATAAAATTACCTTTCCATGATCAGACCCAGCTTACCTCTCCAAATATGTATGCTGTCCATAAGAAGAGCCTTTGCCCCATTGCCTGACTGAAATATGGATTTTATATCCAAATAAATTACAGCAATAGCTATTCATAAAAATGAAGCACATTTTTATTATTGATCTGTTTCTTGGAGCGATAGCAAAAATGGTGCTGCATGCTATTTGTTTCTGCTGTTTGCTACATGAAGTAAAATGTCATTTCTGCTTCCTTTTTTCATTTGTTTTAAATTTGCTGAGCTTTAAATCATGTGAACTCTAAATAATATTTCATTTTAATGTACCATATAGAGGACTTCTAAACCAAAGAACTCTAGCATCCTTTTTTCTCTAACATGACAAATTGGTTTTATCACATTTTATGTAGAAAACATTATTTTGAAGAGAAAGAGTGGAATAGCTAGGCACTCCTACAAAATACTCAGCAGTTCACTGTGATTATGGTGCTGAGTTCTCAAACAGTGCAGCAAGGCTATGGTGAAATATAACATCTGGAAGATGACTGTTGAATAGGAGTTTCTAGTTGTGGGGAACTCAAAAGATATATTAGAAGGGTCCAAGATTTTTCCAGAAAGATTTTGATGTCTTAAAGTTCTGACAATTCAGAACCTCTAAGTCTAGAAAACACTTCACCAGTTAACTCAAGAACCCAGCTGATAAATGGGTGTCTATGGATCTAATAATTTCTTTTGTTAAACAGACGAATTACCCATGTTTTGAGTCGGCCAACCAGATCAAACCTCACAAAACATATACATAATCTGTCTCATTTAATGCAACAGTGCAGGGATATTGCATACTTTGGAAGGGAGACCAGGGATTCCTTCTCTGCTTGTGCACCAACATTGAAAGGAAGGTTTCCCTTTCCAAGTGATTATTCTTACTGCTAGTCTAGAATATTTACAATGCTTTCTATATCTGACCTAACTCAATGTCCCTTGTGTAACTCTTGGACTATGGCATTCACAAAGAAATCAGTTTACAGAATCAAGAGCTTAGTTCTGCAAAGTGCATCCTGCTATTATTGCCAAGCACGGTCAGCTTTTATTATCTCGGTGGCAAAATATAGCAGTCAGTATTTGGATGGACCTCTCTGTACTTGGAAAGTGATTGCTGATTGAGTTTTGCTATAACAATATCCTTGCACTCTAAAAGAGCTTAAAATATGATACAGTTTAATTGGAGATACTGACTCAACGTGCGCTGAAATTATTGAGCGTCTTCGCACTGATTTTATTGGTCATCAGATCAGGCCTTTTGAGTTAGGACTGATGAGTATGAAACAACATTTACTCGTCATCACTTGGACATGTTGCTGATTTGACAGATCTCCAGGGAAGGCAGTACAGTGGGCAATCGGCACAGTTTCATATGAAACCTGAATTACAGAAAACACTACCATTTTCCTTTGATTATTGAAATTGCAGTTCCACCATGTGTGTTTGTTTGTGTCTGTATAGCAAATCAACTGTTGGTAAAATAACTACTAAGGCTAGAGAAATGAGAATAAAACAAGTTCCTCACAGAAAAATGTGCATAAGTTGCTTAGAAAGCACTATGGGCTAAGAATAAAGTCTCAGATGAAAGATATGTATTTATCATATCAAAAAAACCAGATGTAACAAGAGAATGCATGCAAATTCCTTTATGAAATTCATATATTTGTTGAAATATATTTCATCATGCCGCATATCCCCCAAATGAACAATTTTCCTGAAAGATGACATGGAAATTAAGGTGAACAACAAGACACTAAAAACTGCAGATGAGAAAAGAGACTGCCCATGGTAATTAAATCCAAAGAAGACAAAGAAGAAATCTGGAAGTATCTTCTCCAATTCCTATTTCTCAATATTCAATGCAGTTTGATGGTAATAAGCATAAGTTATGTAGGGTGAAAAGGGAGGAATAGAAACTGAGGAACTGATGAAGCTAACTGTATTCATTCAAGAAAGAACCCTGGGCACCACAAGAGGCAGTTCACTGTTCAATCGATATTGGCCCCAAGAGGATACAGAGATATAGGAAATAATATGACATACTTGTAGTGCATTATACAGATCAAGTGTCCTGGCCTCTTCTGAGCCACTACACATACTCCTAGCCACCCTTCCAAAAAAGATTGGAGGGTTGGAAGGCACCTGTCCTGGTTTCAGCTGGGATAGAGTTAATTTTCTTCATAGTAGTTAGCATAGTGCTGTGTTTTGGATTTAGTACCAGAAGAATGTTGGTAACACACTGATGTTTTCAGCTGTTGCCAAGTAGTGCTCAGACTACTCAAGGACTTTTTGAGCTTCTCCTGCTCGGCCAGGTGCATAACAAGCTGGGAGGGAGCACAGCTAGCACAGCTAACCCAAACTGACCAAAGGGCTATTCCATACCATATAACGTCATGCTCGGGGGGGGGTTAGTTAGTTCGGTCGGTTGCTCGGGGCTCGGGGACTGCTCGCGGCTCGGGGACTGCTTGCGGCTCGGGACGGGCTGGGCATCGGTCGGTGGGTGGTGAGCAATTGCCTTGTGCCTCAAAAAAAAAAGCCCTCAGCTCTAACCTTTTATTTTCTTTCCGATTCTCTCCCCCATCCCATTGAGGGAGGGGGGAGGAAAAGCGAGCGGGTGCGGGGTGCTGAGTTGCCAGCCGGGTTAAACCACGACAGCACCGATCACATGGCAATGAAAATGATTACGGTCATAGAAACCTTCTCATGAAAAGGAAGCATAAAATTGACATTAGTTACCTTTGCAAGCAGTTTAGCAATTGGGAACTTAATCAAAATATTTGCAATTGTGAAACGGCAATTGATTCACCAGTTCCATAATGCAATAACAAAGAGAAAACCAGTGAGTTTCAAAGGTGGCAGGTTTGGGGTTGATGACAAGAAGGAACATTTCACATAAGGCACCGTTAAATGGTAAAACTAATTGCCCTATGCTACAGTGAAGGAAAATACTTAGAGAGATTCAGGAGGGAGTTGCATTTCTGTATCATTAGTAAAGATATTTAGCCTTGAATTGCTCATCCCAAGTAAAAAAATACCGCTGGATGAGAATAGTAATCTCATGCTTGGCGTCATGAATCAGTCTTTTACTGAATCTACAGAGTGGGCTGAGACCAGCAGAGACAGAGGGATTACTCCACACCTGCCTTCTCTGAGGGCTTCATGAAACATCTGGTGCTGCATGAGTGATGCACTTTACTGGACTATATGCTTGTTGGTTCAGATCCAGTTAGATGGTGCTTAGACTCCAAAAGAGATGAAATAACAATGAAGTCCTGAAGCCAAACATTTCAGAGTGCTCTAGTAAAAGCTGATTTAAGGCCACGGGGATGAGATTCCCCATCACACTTTTTATTTATTGCCTCATCATCACAGTGGGAAGGATTTGAATGATGTCACTGTCTGTTCCCCATCAGTTGCATTCATCTGATGCTTTGCTGTCCAGGTGCCAGAAAGTGCCTTCCTATGGACCCATTCCATCTGCGCTCTTCTTTTGAAACACCCAATGATTTCATTGTCAAAATTACCTGTAAATGAAATACTGCTAGAGAATGTCTCCATTTTGAGAAAATATTATTGCAAATATTTCAAATTAAGAAAGGGGAAGGGAAGTAAAATAAACATTTTTGGAAACTCCTTCAAAGCAATACAGAGAACAGGAATTCACTGTCTGAATATGCCTTGTTGCTTTTTCTTTTCCTAGTAGTAGTACTACTGATGGGATATTAGTGCACTTGATGAATTATGCTTTTTTAAAATCTGAAGAATATATTGCATATGCCCCACGATGATTTGTTACATACTTGCATCTTCCAAAAGTTGCACACGTCTCAGATCCTGCTTTATAGACTTTTTCTTCTAAGCCCAATCTTCTGGTACTTACTGGTGTGGTATTTTAATGACCTTCCGGGAATACCTGAGAACTTTTATAAAAAAAGAAAAACAAACAACAAAATAAATAACATGGTGGATGGAGCTTGAACCCTTATCTTACCCCCAAAATTATTAAACTGGCTGTTTCATCATATAGACTCCTAGTTGTTAGAAACTTGCAGAATCTTCTAGAACTTTTTGTGTGTTGAACTTTTAATCATTCTACCATACATTTATTCATGTTTTGCCAGATTTATTTGACTATGCACTGAATATAGTGAAGATTTCCTCTCAGGAGGAATCTACGAACACTGTATTATTTCCTAGTGACACTGTATTTTTTTATTGTGATTAAATACTGCCTGCTGAGAAAACAGAAAGAAAACTAGGAACAAAGTATTTTGTTTTTCAAACTCATTTTTGTTCTTTGTAGTTAATACTTTTTATTAAACTGTTATTGAAATAAAATTATTTCTTGAACCTTCAGGTTGAGTAAATGTTTTTTGATAAAGACAGAAAAGTCATAACCACGATAACTCACATTCAGTAAATATAATGTTGTAATCTTTAAAAATTAACAGTATTTTCCAGAAAAATATAAGAAACAATTGTGACATTGAATACTTTGGCAGAAGCTGTACTTCCTGTAGAAGAATATTGTTTTAAATGGAGATAATTTTCCCAGAAAACATCTCTGCCTGTACTTCTAAATTCAACAGAAAACACCTTTTCTTTCTTTACTTGTGGTATTTTGCAATACATATCTAGAAAGAGAGAAGAGTTTTAACTCATGCAAACACTACCAAATGATGATAAATACCTGTTTATATTTGAGACGGAATTAATGTGCTTAATACAGTCACTAAAAGTATGCCTACATTTAGAGGTGCCCATGTCTTGGTTTAATTCTGCTCCTTCTCTTTGCTGTTGGGAGAGGAGTTAAGCCTGTGTGGAAGTTCTCCAGTTCTGTCATGACCCCTCCTTAATTCATATACCCCGCAGAAAAGAATGGAATCCCTGGCTGAAATCTAGCAGTGCAATAGTGTGCTAATACAACAAATAGCTAGGGCTGATTTGAGTCTGTTTGAGAGAGAGGGGATTTGTAAACCTTCACAACCGTCTATTTAAACTTACCTTGTAAAACACATAAGAGTAAGAAGATAAAAGATCATCAGGAAAATCCAGCTGTCAGAGTAACCCAGAGAAGAGTCTTGCGAGAGCTTGGATCCACTGTCAAAGTACTGCACATCATTTGAGGCACCTTAACTGTCTGTGCCTGTTTTTAGCTTGTAGCTAATCTGAAATAATTGGACTAAAGCTAAATTGAATTAGCTTGTGGTAGTCTGACTAATAGGATACACATGGACAGTCACTGTGGCTGACCTAGCCTAGTAACCGGTTTAGCTGGGATAATTTGTTCATCTTTGTGAGCCCTGGGAAGAAAGTGTCAACCTTGGTGACCCTTCAAACTAGACAAAGCTTAAATGTATTCTATGACCAATCCTGCACTTTCAGAGTAATGGACTGGATGATTCAATTTGACTTTTTCATTTCTTGACCGTTACGATTTTCTGAGAAAGTCTTCCCTCTAACCACCTTCCTAAATCAGTGTGAGAGTACAGTCCTAGACAACATCTCAGAAGGGTTTTACAGCTTACACTCAAGAAACTTGAGTATGTGCCTTTTCCGTCATAATAGCCAACTATTGTGGCATCTAATGACTTTTTTATGCTTCACGGGCAGATCGGATAAACAGAGGGAACTCAAAAGAAAAGGGACAGATTGGAAGCCAGAGGCTTTTGTGTATTACTTAGCAATACAGTTTACATTTCTGATGGGCCTGGGTTGAACTATGTATTATGAGCAGAAGCACAGAAATTCATACTTATTTAGGACAAGTATCCCTTTTTAAGAAAATAAAGTGCGTATTGAAGGCTCAGAAGCCTGCCAGAGATCCTACGGGTCTTGGATTTACTTACGTGCAGTGACCTGTACACTGGGCAGACTTTCGATAAGAAGTTTTCCAAGAAGTTTCTCAGAGGCTGGCTGAGCCCATTGGAGTCTCTTACTGTAACCTGCTGGAATGCCAGCGCAGAAAGATTTCCTAACTAAAAAGGTAAAATCATCTGTTATAGCAAGAAAGCCTGTTGTATGGCCAAGACTTCAACTTCGAGAGTTTTTTCTTCTTGCTATTCTGACTCAATGTCTCTAGAAATCTTTTCTTCCAAAGGTTAGATGTCATAATTTTGGTTACATCTTCCACTTTATCCATTAGTAGCTTTCCTTCCTTTCCTGGTATTGTTATTTTGTATTCCAAAACATAAATTTGTGTTCTGTGTCTGAAGATATATGTGTTTTTAAATATCCTGCTTAATAGGGTATTAAATTAGTTATGGGGTAAGAAGCCCAGAGGGTTTGCTCTGCTAGTGAGGACACAATATAAATGGTAAGCGCCATGTACAAAACAATTTTCTATGATCTTGTTTTTCTTGTTATGACCAGTCATCTCTTTAGAATTGTGGCCTCAAAATTTTTCTAAAAGTAATGCAGTAATGATTACTTCAACAACACTTTGAAATGCTGCCAGCTGATACAGCAAAATTGTGGAGTGTGAATTCAATCCAATTTATGTGATAGGAACTCTCTTGCCTAAAGTTATCAGACCAACAGGCTGGTATCCAGTCCTCCCTGAAACAGTAGAGAAAGACATCTCCCGAAGAGTTCCCAATTGTCTTAGACATCTATCTCTGCATGGAATTAATCGCCCTCTGGAGGTGTTTTTCTCTCTCAAATGAAAATCAGGGAGCCTATGCCTCCTTTTTACTGGACAGTTAAGATTTGGAAAGCTAAAACAGCATCAAAGCCCAGCTGAAAGAGTTAATATTTTCCTGTATCAGCCTTCTCAGTTGTCAATTTTTGGATCTTAAATGGCTTAGATGGATGTCCCCAGCTCTCAGTTTCCTGGGAATGTTACTGTATTAAGAGGCTAACTTAGATCCTACAAGATTATTTCTATTTTCCACTGAGTCCCTTCTTACATAATATATTATCGTACTGGGAGCATGTGTGGAAATTATCATCCTGTGCTTTTTGCCTGAGAGCATTGCGAGGGAATTTATGCCATTGCTCAAAGTTCTACTGAAAAAACCTCTTTTTACATTGCAGACAACTTATCAAGAGGAAACCCCTGAGTAAGACTTTTATAGCCCTCTGCTGGAGATTTGCTACTAATCTGCTCCAGCATTACAATCCTATGCCAGAAGTATCCCCCATTCTGATCTTTTTTCTTTTTTTCTTAATTCTATCTATATTAAAGAAAAGTAAAAACCTGTGATGGATTGCAGTGGAAAAAAGATTTCACTTTAATTATTCATAACATAATTTCACAGCAACTATATCATGTGTTTGCTCGATTTTTTACTGTTTTTAAAATTATGTAAAATGTAGACTAAGGTATTATAGGTGGATGTGCTAATGGTGTCTCTGCAGATGGGAGGGTACTGGGAGGGGTTAGCTGAATCTGTATTCCTGAGTATAATTGCTTCATGACTTGAATGAGTTACATTGAGATGAACTGATGTGATTCTCCATCTGTTTCTGTTCATTTATTGAACTAGTGCCACCGGACAGTTAAATAAATAAGAGCCATATGCAGTCAGTGCAAGAAACTCAAGGAACTTGGAGTCTGAAAGTGCTGAGGAGGCTGCGGTTTTTCCTGCTTCAGTCAGGCAAGGCAGAAGGAGCGTGGCCAGCAGGAGCAGGGCAGTGATCATCCCCCTGTACTCGGCATTGGTGAGGCTGCCCCTCAAATACTGTTTTCAGTTTTGGGTCCCTCACTACAAGAAGGACATGGAGGGCTTGGAGCATGTCCAAAGAAGGGCAATGAAACTGGTGAGGGGTCTGGAGCCCAAGGCTGATGGGGAGCGGCTGAGGGACCTGGGGGGTTCAGCCTGGAGAAGACGAGATTGAGGGGAGCCCTTATCGTTCCCTACAACTGCCTGAGAGGAAGGGGGAGCTGGGGGAGGTCGGGCTCTGCTTCCAGGTAACAAGTGATAGGATGAGGGGAAATGGCCTCAAGTTGTGACAGGAGAGGTTTAGATTGGATATTAGGGAAAATTTCTTCCCCGAAAGGGTTGTCAAGCATTGGAATGGGCTGCCCAGGGAAGTGGTTGAGTCCCCACTCCTGGAGGTATTTAAAAGATGTGTGGATATGGTGCTTAGGAACGTGGTTTAGTTGGGGACTTGACAGTGCTAGGTTAATGGTTGGACTTTATGATCTTAAAGGTCTTCTCCAACCTAAACAATTCTATGATTCTGTGAAAGTACAAGGCTTATAGTCTCATATGTGAGCTCAATTTTCAGCACTACCTCAGACTTGTGGTACAGTTTCAGGCACCATGTAAGTGTTCTGGGCCTCCAAACTACAGGTATAAAATGGGAATTGTAAAGATGATGGTTGGTTTCCATCTCACTGTATGTACCTGATTTAGTTTCTGGGATTAAGGATTTCCTCTTTGTTCATGTATGTAGCCTTGCATAGACATATATACAACACCTTGCCCAAGGAGAGATGGATCTCTGTCAGTACATGCAGATAGCATTTATTTAATTAAGATTATTATTAAGTATTTAATTTAAGTAAGATATCTCTTCTATCTTATGCAAGCCTTATGGGTTTTTAGTAAAACCACTATTTCAGGGTATCATAGATAGAAATATATCTGGACGGACCTCTCTACTTAAAGCTTCTCCTGATTTCAACTCCTTTCAGGCTACCACGTTCTGTTTATGATAATATATGCTTAATATTATACATTTCTTGGAATAATGGAAGTAACATTGCAAAATGTGTTTGGATCATTGGAATATGGGTGGAAATGCTCTGCCTTAAAATGTACTTTAAGTAAATTTTATTTTGCAATTACAATTAATGCACACCTGTGGCTCATTTTGTGGTTTCAGAAATCTTTAGATCAAGAAGTCCTTCTCAGCTTTCCAAAATTTGCATGTGTCACTTTTTCTCAGTGAAATAAACCAGAAATTTTCATATCAACAATGTCCAAACAAACATGTGACTATGTTGCTAAGCTGCAGCTCTGAACAAGAATGGCAAAGCTGTGTTACAGATCTGTTGTGATTGCCAGAGGCTCTGAATAGTCAAGTGGAGAACAGAATGTGTATTACTGACCCATGTCAATTCAGATAATGAAATAAATTGTGTGGTCAGCATCTGCATTTTTCCTACTGGCTCTTCTACATTGAGAAGCACAGAGAAAGTCAGTGTTATTTGGCCTGTATCTGAACTACTAAGATGTAGTCTACCACCAGCATAAAAATATATTGGCGTAGTACTCTGTCTGGACCAATATGAGCTGAAGGATTTTGCTGCTATTTGATTACTGCTCTGGAATTGGTTTGTAGCAGAGATGCTCCTGTCATGGTCCTGTATACTCCCATCCTTACGAGGTATGTCCTTACTCAGTTATTTGAGTGCTTCACTAGAAACATTGCTGAGAAGATCAGATTTTCTCTGCAAGGACAATTCCGTCTTTTAAGGTCCCAGCCAACATCTTTGAAAGTTTGTTAGTGCATGTCTCAAGGTGGAGAAACTCAGAAGATAAAAATATTCTGTCTCTTCCAAAGGATTCACTGCATAGAAAAAGACAAACGATGAATATACAGAACTAGAAAACACAAGTCTAATGTCAGATTCTCAGCTGGATTCAGTGTTGGCATAGTTAAGGGGCCAAAAGGTAAATTGAATAGAGTCAGGCTGTGCAAGAGTAGGACAACAAATGGAGTGCCATTGCAGTTAGTGGCAAGCCTAATCTTGTTCACATTTTGTATTGATGAGATGATCAAGAGGAAGGAATGTTAAAAAAGGTGCACAAATGAACAAAGTGACACCAGGCTAGGAGCATTGTTCAATACTAATAAGGAAAGAAACTGGATCAAAGTGGACCTTGAAAAATTGCACCAGTTTTTTCCAAATGACTTCTGAAGCCTTTTGTGGGAATAAGAAAGGACATATAAGCCCTGGAGAGCAAGGGAACCTAGTTAATGCTAGGACTTTTAAAGTGCAAACTGAAGCCTTCCAAATACCACTCATATAAATAATATCAACGAAACACCTATCTGCATGATGATGCATTAGAGCTTAAAAAACATTGTAATGAATGGATGTCAGCAGAGAGGAAAACAAGTGAGAGAATGAAATATATAGAGAAAGAGCACAGATTGAGGGTATCAGGAGGGAGAAATGTTGACTGAGGAACCAGAATCTTTGGTATTGATTTCCTGGTTGACTTTGTCTTTCTCCCTCCTTGAACCACAGTGCTTAATCATTTGTCTTGCCTTAATTAGCATTTTTAAAGAGCTTTGTAGAAAGAAAAAGCCAAACAAAACTCTCAGTATAGTTGGTAACAGGTAGAAATTAAAAATGTCTGGTAAATACAAACTGAAAAATAATAACAAAATCAACCTGAGACCACCAGTTGGCATGGAAATTCTCAGCACACATAGTTCCAGTTTGTGCTTGTCATTGCAGTCACTGTTAGTTTTGGTGATTTTTCTGTCATTTTTTCCTGCTTTCAAAAAAAACAGGTAAGGACCACCTGCATATATTATCTTCAGTTAAAGCTGGCCACAGGATAATTTCATTTTGTAACAGCTTTCCAGGCAGAGATGTTACATTCGGTCTGCACTGGAATAAAACCTAATGCTCTGGTACATTTTTGCAAAATGAATTTGGCCTGGAACATTTGGGTTTGGATCAGAATGGTTAAGTTGAAATCTGTGAGTAAAAGGTAAGAATGTATATCGACGAGGGGAGAGCGGTGGATGTTGTCTACCTTGACTTCAGCAAGGCTTTTGACACTGTTTCCCATAACACCCTCATAGGGAAGCTCAAGAAGTATGGGTTGGATGAGTGGACAGTGAGGTGGATTGGGAACTGGCTGAATGACAGGGCTCAGAGGGTTCTGATCGGTGGGGCAGA
>NW_009259801.1:222424-223014 GCF_000687185.1 Egretta garzetta
GAATCAGAACAAAAAAAAAATAAAACCCATGGGTTGAGGTAAAGACAGATTAATAGGACAGCAGAGGAAGACATAAAAATAATGTATGAAACTAGTGATGCACAATACAATTGTGCACCACCTGCTGACCAACAACCAGCCCATCCCTGAACAGCAATCACTGCTCCCTGGCCAGCTCCGCCCAGGTTATATACTGGGCATGATGTCATGTGGTGTGGGATACCCCTTTGGCCGATTGGGGTCAGTTGTTCTGGCTGTGTCCCCTCCTAGCTTCTTGTGCCCCTGGCAGAGCAGGGGAAGCTGAAAAGTCCTTGACTGGTGTAAGCCCTACTCAGCAACAACTGAACCATCAGTGAGTTATCAATGTTCTTATACTAAATCCAAACCACAGTGCTATGGCAGCTACAAGGAGAAAAATTAACTCTATACCAGCTGAAACCAGGACAAAGTTAAACCAGCCAAGGAAACTGCACATAGGAAAAAAATCTATGATAAGGCATAGCCAGTTAAGTCTGGTCTAGTATCTAGAATGTAATAAGGTAAGTTAGTAAACATCTCAAAATGTATTACTGTACAAACAAAATTTACTG
>NW_009259801.1:224134-224581 GCF_000687185.1 Egretta garzetta
TGGAGAGGACACTCAGAATGAGTTGTTCCATCACCTTTCCAGGGACAGAGGTGAGACTAACCGGCCTGTAGTTCCCTGGGTCCTTCTTGCCCTTTTTGAAGACTGGAGTGACATTGGCTATCTTTCAGTCTTCAGGCACCTCTCCTGAAACAAGAGATATTCTAGCTTTGATATATAAAGATAGGAAACCAGACTTCCTGAATTCTCTCACACATTGAACTTTTGGTTTGTCCTCATTTTCACTTACCTTTTTCATTTGAAGTTTGTTTTGGTTTAACCTGGCAGGCAACTAAGCACCACACAACCGCTCACTCACTCCCCCCCTTCCGTCAGTGGAATGGGGGAGAGAATTGGAAAAAAATTAAAACCCATGGGTTGAGATAAAGACAGTAAAGACAGTTTAATAAAACAGCAGAGGATGATAATAATAATAATAATAATAATAAT
>NW_009259801.1:224980-255483 GCF_000687185.1 Egretta garzetta
TTCCCTACATCAGCTTCATTTAGACACTGCTCATAAAGGATCACTGATAGTGAACATAGCAAATAAATGGCTATTTCAGTTGAGACTTAACAAAGTACTTGACATGTTATCTAAAGCTGTGAGACTTGCTCACATTTCTGATCTTTATTTTAATGCTGTAGTGATCTCTGATTTGCAGTGTCCTGTGTACAACCGCACAGGGGAGAAAATATCAGTTGTCAACTTGATATTAATGAAGTAATTAATTTGTCTTGACAACAGCAGTTGTCCACCAGGAAAATCCAAACAAATTATAATAATATGAAAATAACTTTTGGTGCATTTGGAAGCTAAACTCTATATCTTTGCTTCAATAATAAATATTTTTCCACATTAAAGATCAAGTCCCACTTGCTCTCTAATAATCTCACTGGGAGCTAATGAGATTGAGTGAATAAAAGAGAGAGGTTTAAGCCAAAATTCTCAGCATTTTCATATTCCAGGCTGGAAGAGTGTCTAAGTTTTTGATTCTGAGAAGGCTTGTTCATGGTAATAATTAACACACCTGGTAGAAGCTGCAGTCTTATCTTTGTGGGATACCAGGTCAACCAGGAACTCTGTGGACTGATCTCTGTGTGTTTCTATTGAAATCAGAGGGATAGTGCAGCCAGGATAACAACCTACCCTAGAAAACTTTCTGGGAAAGAAGGTATAGATCAGCTGATATGGACAGAGGTACAGACAGTGGCTCTACAGTCAGGATGTGGGTGTTAATATAAACCAAAATCCACACCAGTTGTCTATTGCTCCAAAAGTTCCTAAATACTAATGGTTTTTAAATGATTAAACTGGTGAAAAGTAACCTGATGTCTAACAAGTTATATTCACTTACTTGTGAAGATACAGAGCAATGCAAAGTGAATATACAAATATGAAGTCGCAATGTTATAATCAAATACTTAGGATGGAAAAATGTTTCAAATTCATTTCGAAGAGACCACCACAGTATTTCTCTACTGTAACTAAAACACATTCAGAGACAGGTTCTGAATGAGCAAGCCAAATGGAATTTGCCCAAATAGTTTTCTCCCACATTTGCCCATTGACTTCATCAAAATTCCCTTGCAGCTTTTACCAAAGGTGCATATCACCCTCATGAGTATAACCACCACAGTCTGATTGTGGCAGAGTTAATCCTTTAAATCCTTTCCAGACTATATTTTCTGGAATTCCAATCTGGCACTGAACACAAAAGTGACCTCCCACTGACTTCATTTCTGTGTTTCTGCTGGTGAGTTTTGCTTAGATCAATTATTTCTATGAGTCTTATTGCAAAGGTATTCCCTGTTTTTCTGTGGACACTTCCTTGCCATCATTCTTTAGTTTTTGTTCATTGTAAACACATGAAATTTCATCTTAATTGGTGCTTTCCATATTGCCTCCACCTTGCTGCTTGGGTAAAGCCTTGTTCCAAAAGTACTAAGAAAAAAGTAACAGTTCCAGTCCCTTCCAAAGAATAGGGTTATTTATGGTGAGAGTTAACATCTTTTATTAAACCAGCTAATATGACTGGAAGACACAGATGAGGTCTGAGACACGTAGGTCCTTCCTCAGTTCTACAGTATCTCTTCTTTGAAATGCTGAAAAATTCTCAGGTTTCCAGACATTTTATAGTACTTAATGAATAAGTAATAAGCTAGTCTAGGAATCATACTGCTGCAGTACTGTTGGCTCACATTATTGTATCAAAATTGGGTCTGAATTTTAAAAAGCATATACATTGCGTCTTTGGTAAAATGAATATATGGGAGGGTCAAAAGGGAGCCAGCTGTGTTATTGTTAATAGGAAGTAGAAATGGAACTGAAAACTGTGATTTGTTAGCGTAATCTAGGACGAAAATGGCATGATTTTGCAGGACCAGAAAAAAAACAACTCAATGGCAAGCAACTATAAAGAATGGGAATTTTACTGAGTAGTGAGAGTCCTGCTATAGAGGCAGATTTATTTATGCTACGTCATTAAGACAAATTTTACAAAATACACATATTAATATACTTTTCACAGTCTTATAGTACCTGGTATAAAGTTTATAAATAGCAATAACTTTTTAACAATAAATGAAGCTAGAATGCTGACCATTTAATAAAGGACTAATGTGACTAAAATTTCAGAAATATAATGTAGTTTGTATTGATATGATACCGTGAAAAGACTAGAGTAAGAACTGGAGCTAACTCATTTCTGTATTAGCTAAAATAGTGCTGAAATCTAGAGATTATTGCTTCCAAACCACTGGGCAGTATGGTATCTAAAAGACTGTGTCTTCCCTAAAACACCACACCGTGTTATAGAGCCCTGTAAATTTTCCTAGGTCATTAACCCAATCTAAATTAAAGGGCAAAGCAAACACCATAGAGCATTTCTTCCCTGCTGCTGATTTAATGCGCTTTCATCCCAAAATCTCCTCATGGAGACCAGCAGAGGAAGATAGCTGTCACTGAGCGATGGCACGGGTAACATCCCGACTCTCTGAAAGCGATGGGGCTTTTTTCATGTAATTCACCTCATGGGCTCCGCATCCTTTCCCTCTCTTCTTTGCTGAGTGATGAAAAGATACAGGAGAGCAGCTGCTGCAGTAGACATAAAAATTGACAAACTTACAATAGGTGATGCCACCTGTGCCTGCTTAATTTAATCACAGCCCAAACAATCTGCTATCCATTTACAGTGGAGATAATGTTCAAGAGCATCTGAAAGTGACTCAGAAGCAGGAGGGCGAGGGGAGAGGAAGCAGCATGGGAGCGGTTTGCTCAAACACCCTCTCGGCTACAAAGCAAGTTTATAGAATACGGCTAGTGGACGTGAAAAACCCTTTCCCTGCTTTTATGTAGAGAGGGGAAAAATCTGGTAAGCAGCTAACAAACGCCATATCAAACACTTACATGCCAGATGGATTTAGCTGTACAGTATTATATCGACTACCGCTGATCCATCTGTAGTGAATGCTCCTTGCCAGTTGCTTAGCTTAGAGAGCATTTGGGAGGACACGCCAAGGGAGGAAGAAGCCTAGTTTTGTATGGGTCTTTTCTGCTGGTCTCTTGTTGCCTTGCCTACAATAAATAGTCCTCTCTTCACTTCTTTTATATAAATATATTAGTATAACTCTGGATGTTACCACAGTTAATCATTGCAATTCTGTACAAAGACTGCTTACAAATTCCAAATACCCACTTCACATGCTCTTAAGCCTATAAGTTTCCAAGCTTTCTCATTAAATATTCAGTTCAGCTCTGATAAAAAACTGCATGGACCAGAAGAGAAGACTAAGAGCATCCGAGTCTCTTAAACTAGTTAACTTCTTATGGTAGAAAGGCAGCCAGACTGCAAGTCACCCTTAAGATCTAGGATGTGTTGGTGTGACTTGCTACTATGAACGGTGGCTCTTATTCTTAGGCGAAGCTCTCTGCCATCTGATGTGTCTCCAAGACAAGAGAGTTCACAGATGCAGAACTTACCTCAATGAACAGGTATATGTGTGTCCATCTTCTGAAAACTTCAGTTCAGCATTGAGTGTGTGGATAAATGTGTTAGCTGTCATTAAAGAAGTCTCACACACAACAGCAAGATCTAACTCTTTGTGAAACCCCCATTTATCTAATATAGACCCTAGTGCATGTTCATTAGTAATATAACATCAAAATTTTCTTCTGTATCTCTGTTACACAGATGGAAGCATGAGTGATTCTATATACTGATTTTCACACCATCCAGTGATACCCAGAACTTGTCCCTTCAATACCACCAAAGCCAGTGGATCTTCCTAACCAAAAGGTAACAGGCTTTAAAACATCAATAAAAGCTCTGGTCTTTTTAAGTCTTCTTCCCCTTTATCTCAAATATATCTACATTTTTTTTGAACTTTTCCCTCATATTCTGTTCTTCTTTTCTCCCTGCCATCATAATAACCTGCTCCCACCAGTAAGGAAGGACTTCCCCAGAACTTTTGCCCCTGAAGTCTGAAGGAAATCAGAATTATGTTTATTTGTGAGTTGGTTACTGAGGTAAATTTAATATTTAAAGGTGTAAATTTATTATTCAAACTCTGAAAGCAATTAAATTATGCAAGATAATAAGAAATACACTGCATTACATACTACATTGTAGCGTAACATAATAACAGCCATGTATTCTAGGTAATTAAACGATGGCAAAGCTTATATTTTCTACAACAGCCTAGGCTGTCACTAAGCACATCTACTCCTTTTAGACAATGTTTAAAGAATGACCAAAGCACACACAAACTTTCTGAAATCTGAAAGGCTTCCAGAAACTACTCAATACGATGTGAGCTGTAGGACATTGGTTGAAAAGTATTTATGTGAAGGGATCTCTAAGATATTTGGAGGTTTTTAGATACATGTTTCATACTATCTCCTTTAACTATTACAAACTTTATTAATTCCTTATATTGGTCCACATTAAGTACTATTTGTTAGCCTTACAAAAAATTATATATTTATTGTATCTTTTTTCAAAAATGAGACCCAGAGATTGGAGTCTGCTAATGATTAAGACGCCTAAGTTTACATGTCTACATGTACATAAAGATTGTCTTCTAGTCAAGACCAATGCAGCCAGTGTAGTCAAATGAATCTGGAGAATGACTCAACTCACCCAAATTAGAGACAACTGGATTCAGTTGATTAAAGAAGTGGTTCTACAGACATTTGAGATGCCCTAGGTCATCTGAGAGGCCACACAGGACTTAGCAAATGCAAGGGATTTATAGGATCAGCAACAGGAGACCAAGTTGTTATCTACCTGACATACAAACCCCTTCTGCATCAATGGAACAGTCTTTCAACAACTAATGTAATTTTTTTTTTTTTTTTTTCTCAGAACAACCTTATGGAACCAGGGAATGAACTGTATTTCTCACTTCTTGTTGCTTAATTAAAACAATTAATTCAATTAAATTAGTTCATCAATTTTAGATTCTTTTCAAAGTATTTTAAGTTTTATTTATCAGACATAGTGGTCTTGTAGCATTATTTGTGAAATCTCAATTCTGGATGAGAGGGAATTTTGTGTCTTTTAGCAGCTATCAGAAATTTCTCCTGAAAAATTAATCCATATTCAGGTGAAAATAAATAGGAGGAAAGAGGAAGGAAGTACACAACTCTGAAATAGCTACTTGTCTGGAACAGTATTGTTTAATACCCTGTGAGACCCGAGGACATCAGTACTGTCAACATGTGGATGCTTTCAGGCTTTGCTTGCTGTTCAGATTTGGTTAACTGATTGTTACTGCTGGACAGATGTGGTCAAGCACATTCATTAATTTTTGTTAATGATGGAAAAATATTTTGTCAAGCAAATGAATATTACAACAGATTTTCAACTTAAGTGTGGGCATTTAAATGGGAGTCTTATTTTTTACTGAAATATTAATCTTTAATAGGTAAAGTAAATTATTATTTTTACATACAAAATGTTTAACTGAAAACCTAAGTTAATAAAATATTTGAGGAAAAATACCTCAGCCAAGTCTAGGTATATTTTTACTTGTCTTACAAAGTATCTTTCTATTTAGACAAAGGTTGAAGGTTTTCTGTTGGGATTTTGGTGTTTTTTTATTTTCCACCAGTGAAGAATAGGGAAAATAGAGATAAATAGAGAAAAAAAAAGGAATTTGTTTCTCTCAGAAAACATAGTTACTCCACCTTCACATCTGAAACTTTTTCTATTACTTTTTGCATAATGGTGAAAAAAACTCTTATCTACTCTATCCTACATTTATTTGGGGTGGAACTTGCCTAAAATTAATCCCACAGAGTTACTGGGAGTTTTGTCATTTCTTTATTGTAACCAGAATTAAGCAACTTTGACTAGATATAAAAGATGTTGATTAATAACTAATAAACAGTCATTTTAAAGAGACTTGGGTTTAGTAACTTTTGGTATAAATAGTTAAGAAATATACTTTTTTTCTCAAATATATTTCTGGAAATGTTTAGTGTTTGGGTTTTTGTTTATATGGTTCTTTTCAGGTTTTTTTTTCATGATTACTTATTCTTATAATTGAAACTTCCAGTGCTGCATTGGATCAAGACTTAAATCAGGCTTTTAGATTTAACCTATACTTTATATAACACTTATGACATTACAGAGAGGCAAACAAGCATAAAAATAATTTTTGGAGTATTTTATGATCACTGTTACTTGTAGCTCCTCAGAGCTTGTGGAATCTTGTGAAACCAGTCACAGATTTTTTCACTGTTTTAAATGAAACCACATCTGACCCAGACAGGAAAATTTATCACTATGTTTTTGAATGGTATTTTGAAACTAGTCACACTTGAAGGCTAAAAATCATAAATTATTCTTAGTAAGCTAAAAGGGTAAGGCAAAATGTCCATCACCTTGATTAATCTATAAATAATATTATATTTTTCTGCATAATTCCAAACTTTCCCTTTAGTAATCTGGTCATAAAGCATTGTATAATTAGTAAAATTATTTCAATACATGGGTTATGTTACAAAAGAATCCTTCCTCTTTGAAACTCTTCTTTCAGTATTTCAGTTACTCCTGCTGGCCTAGAAGTGTATTCCTAATGAATGAATAAACTAATTGAAGCAATTCCTTAATTCATTTCATACTGTCTTTCTTCAGGGGATCTGCTTGTAAATGAATAGATCTAACTCTAAGAAAAAGAAAGAGTCACTAAAGTTAGACTTCAAAGGCCATTTACATCCCCTTGTGTATTTTTATGCTAATATCTCTTTTGTTTCCCTTTTTCTGTTTCCACTGAAAGCTAAAAACCATAAACTAAATCTTTTAAAAATCTTAACAGGGAAATATGTCAAAACACAAAAAGCCTTTGAAAAGGTCTGTGAAATCTAGAAAAAAAAAAAGATACAAAAATTAAAGCTTCATTTTCTTTCAAATGGCACAGTATTGTTTAGTGATAGTAGCAGGTGTATGTACGGAAAGGCTGGTTCATGTATGCTCTTTATGTATGTGTGTATATATGTGTATATTCTATAATAAGGATATTGAACTGGACACGTGCAATCAAAATAATCTATGAAGACTTAGAGATTCAGTTGAGGAGAAAGGCAGGACCTATGTGTAAGGTCAGACATTAAAGGAGTTATCTTACAGTTTTTAATTTGCACATCATGATGACAGCCTGGACCTTAGTGAGGCTTTTTGTACACTTTATTCTGTAAATGCCCATTTGGGGGAAAAGGAAATCTAAACCAATCTATGAATCAATATCCAATTCATTCACTATTGTTATAAGCAGTGGGGAAGGGAAAAAAATGAGGGGATTATTTTATTCCAACTTTTTCAAATTAAAGAATTTGCCTTTTTTCCACTGTGTATATTTTGCAAGCTATAATTGATTAAATGTATTATATTCTGTGAAAGCTAAAAAGGCCTGAAAATGGAAAAAAGAGATATACCACTTCAGAATGCAAATTTTTAGAGTTTTCTCATGTGCTTTGTTGGTTAGCAATATTTAAAAATCACTTTCTGTAATCTTATTTTAGTTTAAGATGAAATCTCTTTTTGTTTTTCACCATCAAATTAAATTAAAATCCTACATCAGCACATAACTTTGTTCTTGATTCTCTTTAATGATGAGCAGGTCTTGGATGTCAGGTCATTAACTTCATGAACTGAATTTTTGCCAAGCAACGGTATTTTCTAAATTGCTATGGAGTAAAAAATGGGAGACAGGTTTTGGGTTATAATCTTTGATAGGCTATTTTGCCTACCCTCCTCATCCACCAACTCAGAGCAGTTGCCTCTATGAAAAGTTTTTCACAGAACAACGGCTTTTTGGTTCAAACTGATCCTCCTTCTTAAGTGTGCATTAATTTAAAATACATATCTCATGTATCTGACATTCAGGTATGTGGTGTAGGGAGAAGAAATCTATGTGTGGTCCAAGTTGTTCAAACCTCAGTCACTCACTCTTCTTTCAGGGTATAATAGCTCTGTCCTTACCTTCTGAGTCAGTCACAGGTAGTAGTTACAGGGTAGGAGCAAGGGAAAATCCTCAAATCCTTCCTGAGCAAATTTATCATTAATATAGTTTGGAAGGATACAGCACACATGATGGTATGGGCTAAAAGGAGAGCGATTAGTTTTCATTTCACGTACTGTTGAAGATGCACTGAAAATTGGATTAATCCTTTTTTTTTAAACCTTTAAGTAACATACAAGCTGTGCAGCTACTCTGATGTAGTGTAGCAGTAAGCTAGGGCTGTAACCCTTTCTTTGCACAATCCAGCTACCGGCATATTGCACAGGCTAATGAGAAAAATAACAGAAACTTCACAATGATTTTCTTCCTGTCTCAGATGCTGGCAGTGTTGGTTGTTATTCTTTCTCCAGGGTAACTGTCAGGCCTTAACTTGGTACTGGAGTTGCTGTTCCCTGAGATAATGGAAACAAACAAGTACCAGAGTATATAGAAATTTGTATTTGTCAGGTGTTCATAGGCATTTCACCTAGTGTCTGCTGGGGACAGAAAGATGGGGGAAGAGGCTGTTATGTTAACCTGATTTTCTCTGCTGACAGATTGCCAACGTGTGTTTTAAAAATAAAGAGTTGTCAAGCTTTCAGTACTCACAAGTCTATAATATAGCTGCCATGAGGCCTTTCCGCTCTTCTCTGTATTTTACTAGCTAGTGTAAGTTTATCCCATTAACCCGGTTGAGGCTCTTCAGGATGTCAGATCAGAGTTCCCTGCAGTCCATTAGGACCTTAAAATTCAGGAGTCTCTCCAAATATCCTCATAGGTCTGTTTGCTCATTTAGGAGAAAACAACAAAAGTTTTCAGAACTGTGCTCTGGATTAACCCCACTTAACTTCAGACTCAGAAATTGATCATCTAATTGCTCTTGGTTTTCTTTGTAGGCAATGAAAGGAACAAAAAATTCCATAGAAAAAAATTCTTGTGTTAACTGTCACATGTCTTTATCTCTCCTGATAGCATTGCGGAACCTTGCATTAGAAGTTTAATTGAGATTACAGAGTGGCTGGGACACTGAATTTTCTGGGATTAAAATTTTTTTTTTATTGTTTCTGTTCTTAATCCCTAAAGAACCCTGATTACCATTTCCATGGTTTACTTTTGCTTTGTGCAATCTTCACTACCTATAATACATACCTACATTACCTACCTCTAATAGATACCTATAATACCTACCTGCAGTAGATGCACGCATGCATAACTATACAATTTTCCAATCAGCTCTAGTCAGAAGGAGCTTCATCTCACCATCAAATTTTGACCCAAAACCCATTTTTAATATTTGACTATGGGGTGTTTTTCTTACTTTCAACTGAGATTATAATTTTTCCAATAGCTTCAGATATATTCCTAGCTGTGTCTCTTTCAAGATCTACCTAAAGAAATTTATGGGTTAGAAAACAGTTTCCAAGCTCAGATTTATAAGCTTCACTAGGTAGTAATCATTTAAAAAATATTATGTGCAAATAAGTTTCCAAAAAAATGACTTTTTGTTTGTTTCTCCCGATTGTCCTCTGTAACACATACTCCTACTGTATTTCTCTCCTGAACTGTTTGTTGCTTTTTTCAATGATAAATTCCTCAGATATTTCAAAAACCCTAAAAGATACTGTGATTTTCCTTATTTCATGATCTATTTGATTAAGTTTTTCACAGACTTTATTTCTAGCAGTGTATTTTATTCTTTGTCTTTTTACTCCCTCTTTTTGCATCAGAAAATATCCTGATGCAATTACATTAGGAAATAAATATTCATATTAAAAAAAACCGCTTATTTTTTCTGCTTTTCCATTAGTATTCCACCTGCAAGTTAAACCACTTGATGTATGTAAAGACTGATATTCTAACACTTACAAATGCATCTACTTTGTAGCTGAATTTTTTACTGCTTTAGACCACTTAATGACAACTATGGTAATTATAATTTACAAACTTGTAAACCTGGAAATCTTGGAGTATTTTATGGACATGACTGAACACTCTCATGTCCTTTTTTAAAGCAGGAAAAGGAAATATTTCACAATTTGACAGATGTCATATAGAAAGACCTAACTATGGTAATTATAATTTACAAACTTGCAACCTGGAAATCTTGGAGTATTTTATGGGCATGATTGAACACTCTCATGTCCTTTTTTAAGGCAGGAAAAGGAAATCTTTCACAATTTGACAGATGTCATATAGAAAGACCTTGTCTCTCTCCATTGACCCAAGGGAAGCCTAGATGGCTACCATTGGCAAAATGCCTTATTTTTGGGACAGCTAATGTTAGGTGAGAGGAATCCCACTCTGAATGATGGGAAACTGGGTAAAATCTGCCACTGAGGACTGAATCACAGGCTCATATTTCATTAACTATTTTTTTTCTTAATCTCTTCATTCTGTCTATCATTTTATCTAAATCCATCTTTAGCGATGAACAGTAAATTTTACTACTGAAGAACTGAGGATTTTTTGTTATTATTACTACTTTAGAGACAGCTTTGTCTTCAATCGTGTCCTTCTTTTGGAGGGACTGAAGATAAGTCTGCACTTGCACATGATGTGCTTCCATCCTAACTACCCTAAAGTGAGTCAAAACTACAATTCTTTTTTTTTTTTTTTTTTAAGAGCTTCAGATTCTGTTTCCTATCTATATAAAAACCTCAAACACCAATCACCTACAAACTTACAAGGTCTGCTTAGAACTGCACTGTCATGCTCTGGATAGTGTAGGTGCCCTCTGGAAAGAACGGCAAGGAAGTGACTAGTGAGAGTCCATAAACTGTCTACATTGGTTTTACTCATCCTTGCACATGTTGTACACAGTTTCTTCTATTCAGAGCCTTCTGGCACACTCTGAATCTCTTCTTCATCCTGACATGAGGGAACGATGTGTTCTCCAGACAAGTTCCTTCCATTCTTTTGGAAATGCTTTCAGTGAACTTAGGTTCATGTCCCATGTTTTTTCTTAGGCTGAGTTCTGCTTTTCATACAGTTATTCTGCAGTTTTATAGCTGATACCTAAAGTGCAATGCCTGCTGGGTCTCATGAGACATTGAATAATCCAGATAATAGTATCCACAAAAGAAAATCCCGTCTCAAATTTGGCACAGCATTATGATCACCCAGTACAGTTTTTGTGGCACTGATGGAGGACGAGAAAGGAAAATGAAGGAGGAATTAACACTCCTCATATCCTCGTGCCTTGTTGAAAAGCAGCCTTTCCTACTGTTCAGCTGTCCCACTTGAAACTTTCCCAATATCTGCCACATGGTTCTTTAGCTCTTCTCCAACGTCAGCACAGGGAATCTGGATCTCTAGGTACCAGCTAGCAGGTGACCACTATTTTCTACTTGCAATTTCCAGCTGTGACCCAACACTATAATATGGCCTTGTACAGGGTTCAAGATAAGGAAATGCTCTCCCCAGTCCGATAGGTGCTTTCCCCAGCTTACACTGGGGCTGAGTGTACTTTATTTTCAATATAAATACAAACCAAATACAAAATGCTGTATTTTCATGGATTATAGAGAGAAGTCCAAAATGGTGACAAACTGTCTTACTTACAGTGACATCTTCAGCAGAGCTGAAGACCAGAATCTTTAAGATCTGACTGACTATAATTTAGCGTTCAAGTGTACATATGCGCTTTCATAACAGACCATATAATTCTTGGCCATTTTCTGTGAGAATAGTAACATACATAGAGATGCTTAATCCTCATAATTTATGACAACTAAAATGTAATTAGCTCTGAGCAATGAATGGTTGATTAAAAAACCAGTGTAATCTTTGCATTTAGTATAATAATAATTTTTAAAACAGTTTATGATTTTTCACCTGACATGCTCTTATCTGAATGACATGATTTGGCAGTAATGAAGTGGAATTTATTCCTTTTTTTTTGTTTACAGATTTCTTCTACCTACAACAGACTGTGCTAGGAAGTGTTAGAGACCATTGAATCGTGTAAGGTGTCCAGCCAAAATGATTATTTTTGCAGCTCTGTAACATGTCAGAAGATGACATTTTCTCTGGATAAACACAGGAGTTGCCTCGGGTGTAAGCTTTTGAATCCTTGTTTGTATGACTGAAGGAAGCAGTAAATTGGGTTATATTGGTTAAGAGGGATGGAGAGTGGAAGTCAGAGCTGGTGTCTTGGGTTTGAGGTCAATATTGGTTAGGGATAACTGGTCAACACTGAGGTTGACAAAGACACGTGGACTGAAGACAACGTAGGAAGGAAAGTTACAATTATCAGCACAAAATACTTCAGACGAACGGGTTAAGGATGATGTCTCCTTTCTCTATGAAGTTTCTTTATAACTCTTAGCAGTCAGATTAAAGGCTTACACATGCAATAAGCTAGTAGACTGGCTTATGGAACAAAGCCCCGCTCCTGTCCTGATTTGTTTACAGCCATGCAAAAGTCAACTAGTGTTAAGAATAACAGGGTTTAGTCAGCTCCAGAGAATTGTCTTAGGCAGATTTCTACTTTTGCCGGGTACTACGTGCACGATGTTCTCTCCAACCACTGAATACTCTTTATAAGCCTGTTGTGTCATAAAAAATATTTTAGATCTGTCTGAAGATGTGTTGCCTTCCCTACTCAAAAACCAGCCTTACTTAGCTGAAACACTATGAAAAAAAAGAATATGGCATTAGGAGTGTTCTGTATATGAGCCATGACTCTTACGACTCTCGGTCTTCAATACATAAATTTTAATTGGCTTATTTTGCCTTGTGTTGCCAAGAACTTTCTGCAGATATAAGGATCAATAATTTTTTAAACTGTGGACTTATCCCCAAATGTAAAAGCATTATTTGGGTATAGTGTTTAGAATCCAAAAACCAAACAAATAATTTGCTACCACAAAACTTTAAAAAAGCCAGATCAGTACAAAGGTTTTTAGTGTAGTAGAGTCCTTTTTGGTTATTTCTTTTAACTACATGCTGCCTGAAATATGCCAGAGAGAACAGGAGAATGAAATGGTATAAGATAATGATAAAAAGATAATGACTAATGATAAAGTAATTGATAAATTATTTAAAAGATAACAAAACAATGATAAAATATAACCACATTCTTTTCCAATTACAGTGTAAAGAAAAATTAGTGGATTTCCATAACAAAATGCACAGATTAACATTTCCAAAGGGAAAATCTTCAAAAGGATTAGTTGTTCATAGTCACAGGTGGATTAACTGCTGTGAATAGAAAATGTCAACTCTGTTCCAAGTCTGTAATACCAAGAATATTGAACAATACATATTCTCCCTTAACACAGAAAGGAACATGAAAGCATCAATTTTAGCAAGAACTTAAACAGCAATCACAGCTCAGAGAGTAAATAATTATAGAAAGAAGATCATCCAAGTACTCTCTCTGGATGTCTTTCAGGGAAAGATGAGAGAAGAGTTTCCATAGGCTATGTCCAATACAAAAAAACCACTTCTGTGGGAAGCAGGGAAGTCTGTTACATTTTAGCAGTCTATACCAACAAAAGTAGATGGAGATACTACTCCCGTAAATTCCCAGAAAAGGAAATTTTGGAGAAAACCATTAATTTCTCCCTGGCTTCACTGAATAAGTTTGCCAATGGATGAGTTTTTCTGGAGAAAAAAGCACATTAAAAGTACATTCAGGGATGGCCAGGCAGGTAAGACAGTTAAGAAAAATCAGAATTCACAGCTGAAGGAAGCTAGATACCGAATCCTGACATCACTCCCTTTTGGAGTTAATATGGAGATCATTACACATGTGTTTACTGCCTTCCCTGCTAATTACAACAGCAAGGTGAGATGCTTCTAGCTTTGGACAAAGGGTTGCTTTCCAGAGATTTTTCTGCAGATCCAACAATTCTGAGAATGAACCATCTGATCTACTCTGTAAAATTTTTGAAGAGAATACCATCAAGAATTTATTTTTTCCTGTGCAATTTGTTAAGATATGATTGAGGCTCAAATGTATCATTCTCCTGAAAGAGGTTTAGACCATAGAATATCCTCATTAGACTTTGGCTCTTAACTTTATATAGCAGATACTCTTTGATTGGCCATATGTATGCTCTGCTCATTCTCCTGATAGGTAGTTCTTCAATCTGGTTCTGTCATAATCTGTAGCATTTCTACACTGATTTATGGACTGCATTTTTTTGACATAGTTTTGGGGCTTATGACAAAAGGAGATACAGAACTGAAATACTGATATTTTAGGCATGGGGCAGACCCTGTAAAAAAATGGATCAAACTTGAAAAGGAAATGGTAATCTTTCTTTTTTAGTTTGTTTTATGGTTTCTTGAACTCTAAAGGGTTACCTTTTCAAAGTTTTCTTTGAACTGCATAAATATATGATTCTAGAAGCTATGGCTTTTAATTGTCAGAATCACAATAAAAATCACAAAACACAGCAACCTTATAAATAGATTAACTTTCCCTGCACAAATTTGGGTGTTTCAGTGGAGGTAGGAAGGAAAGAAATGAATTTTCATTTCACTCAACTAACAGTTTAACAACTTGTGAAAATAAGCTGAAGGTGGTGGAGAATGCATCGAATGAACATTTCCAGAACACAAAAGGTAGTGAGAATTTTTGTATTATAATAATTGCTGTATACCACAGAATATAAGATATTTTGTCCTAGCAGAAAGAAATCTGATCATGTAAGGCACTCAAGGTGACAAGAGTAGTAATAATGACTCTCATGAAAAATTAGAAACTGGAATAATATATCAGCTGGTCTGCTAAGGCTGCAGAAGTTAAAGTACAAATACAGGTAAGTACATTTAGATGTACCTTCAGTGTTGCTTTCCCTGACTTCCCTTATTGAATCATAGGAGTCCATCTGACACCACTGTATTCAATCCAGTCGAATAGAGAAACAGAAAAAATAATCAGTGAATAGATTCCCGAAAACCCATTTTACTCCTTCATCACACAAATTCAACAACAGGAAACTGAGATAAGTTTTCTGGACAGAACAGAGTGACCCCCTTCAAGGCAGTAAGCAGTGAAGCATTAGAAATGGGTGGTGTTGGTAGACCAATATGACCTCATTTGTATTTCATAAGACATAGAATATGACCATAGAGTGGTTTGGGTCAGAAGGGTGTGATATTTCACTTTTTCCAGTCACTGAGGACTTCACCTGACTGCCATGACTTTTCAAATACAGTGGAGAATGGCTTAGTGACTACATCTGCTAGTTCCTTCAAGATCCCAGGATTCATCTCATCTGGTTCCATGGACTTGTATACATTCAGGCTCCTCAGATGGCCTTGAACCTGATCTTCTCCTGTGGCAGCAAGGACTTCATTCCCCTAGTCCCTGCACTGAGATTCAGGGACTTGAGAGATGTAGGAAGAGGAAGTGCCATTGAAAACTGAGGCAAAAAAGTTGTTGGATACCTCAGCCTTCTCCATGTCAGTTGTCACCAGATCCTCTGTCTCATTTATTGGGGGGTGAGGGTACAATTTCTTTTGTCTTCCTTTTTTGACTAATGTGTCTGTAAGACATGTAGCTCCACTTTGGGGTGCAGACTCTGAGTGTTTGACCAAATGTTTCACTACATTGGAAAATAATTTAGTTTTCTGGTTTGCTCCCACATCTTGACCTTTCATTCACTGCATGTTACCTCATCTGGTATTGAGCAAATTAATTAATTTTCTCTGCTACTGAGTATGTGTTCTCTTGAAGATAGCTGCAACTGTAAAATCTGAATTATTGTAAGGGACCTCAGGAGGTCATTTGTCCAACCTGCTGCTCAGGAAGGACTGGATCCAAGTTGGATAATATACTCAAGGCCTTACCAGTTAGAACTCTGAAAATCTCCATGGATGGGGATTTCACATCACTTTAGGCAACTTGTTCCCATTCTTATCTGCTGTCACAGAGAGGAATCTGCTCCTAAATCTAGTAAGTGCTCTCCTTATTGCAGCTTGTGACTGTTGCTTCTTGTTTTTCTGCTCTGCTGAGATGAGCCTGGATCTGCCATTTCTAGACACCCTCAATACTGAAACACAGTAATTTAGATTCTCCTTTAGCTTTTTCAAAGCTGAAACCCAGGTCCCTCATCTGCTCTTTGTATACCATGTGCTCCACCTTCCAAGCTAGTGACAATCTGCTGGATTTTCTCCAGTTTGCCACTATCATTCCTGTACTGGGGCAGCCCAGGTGGACACAGTATGCCAGAGGCACACTTGCAAGTGGTAAATAGAGAGAAAAAATCACTTCCCTCTATGTACTGGCTGTGCTTTTGCTAATGTAGCCCACAGTGTGGTTGGCCTTAATGACAGCAGGGACACACAGCCAACACGGTCAACCTTTCATCTAGGACCTTCAAGCCCTCTTCTGCAAAGTTATTCCATGCTTAGTCATTTCCCAGTCTGTGAATCTGTATTGGATGATGTCAGTCCCAGACTTTTCTTTTTTAAATGAACTTCACGATGTTCCTATCTGCCTATTCCTCAAGCTCATTTATGTTCCTCTGACTGTGTTTTGCTTAGACTTTCCCTGGACTGCCTGGCACCCTCAATTTTCATGACAGCTACTCGAAAAAGAGAGGGGAGAGTACAAATGTGTTCTCTGATTCCTATTCTGTGGAATATTAAGGAAAATAAAGATTTTGAAAAGAGGAAAGGAAATCACTGTCGGGGGCACTGAGGGTTGGGGGCTCCCTGGGGGCAGGTTACCAAGGGCTTCAGGGGCTCCTTGGACCATTAGGGCAGCCAGGGTCCATCCCACTTCCCTCAAAGAGAAAGCAGGGCATGCTTCAGAGAAGAGGATCCATTTCTGTACCAACTCCAAAATCTCACAGCTGGCAGTTTTGCCTAAGAGACAATGGGACCAAGCCCTGTACACTCTCTTCATATAAGTATCATTATTATTCCAAAGGATAATGAGTAATTACTATTGCTGTTTTGTCATATAAAGCAACCCCCACTAAATGATATGATAGACGCAGCGGTATAATTTAACTTACAATAAGACATAACACATTCAGATCCAGATGGTCACTGATAAAGAGAAGCTTTTAAAAATAGCCAGTAAAAGCCTCGCCTCACCTACAGGAAGATGTGGTTTAAGTGGCTGATTTCTGAACTCTCATGAAGCAATGGAAAGAGGAACAAAATACTGTGAATATCCTTATCATTTGTCATTAGCAGCAAGAAACTAATAGCCAGAACCCTGCTATAGCATATATCCTACAGTGATTGTAATTTTGACGGTGGGACTTATTAGCTGCAAAAAAAATTGTTGCCCTTAGAGACAGCTAATCAAAATTGTACCGCTAATAAACTTAGTAGTCCTAATGATAATTTATGATCAGCTCATGGTTATAAAGAACATTTTGCAGTTAATGGACGGTGCTAAATGGAAAATAGAAAGTAAAGACTCAAAGAGAGGTATCACATTTCAGAAAAAAAACCTCGAGAAGTCATGCTGTCTCTGTTCATGTTGCTTTTAAGAATCTGCAGTGATATTCATTGCTGTGAAGTCATATAGATGATGAGCAGCTATTTAGAAAGCCAATCCAGGAAGCTGCAAGCATCCTTTAATTCCAACTAATTATTATTTCAGTAATTGCCAGTTGTTAAAAATATAAACTAATGTTCTTTTTACTTGTGATCAGCTAGAAAAATATCATAATAGATTACACAAGTTATAGGAAACAGCATACTCATTCTGGCTTAGTTATAGTGGTTCAGATTGCAAGCTAGCATCAGTATTTTTTCTCATGGAGTCTGAAGACACATAAATATTAAAATGCAATTTGAAAGTTTTGGCCAGGTCCCAGAACAGTATTGTTTATGCAGTGTTTGACAGTGCTATTCAAATAAATCAAGTAACAAATGTGTCATGATTACTGTTAAAGTGGAAACTGCAGCACTAACAACTATTAAGATAAATGATACCACGGGTGGAAAATATGAAAATATTTTATGGGTGCTCTGTCTCTGTGTGTACGGGTGTGCGTGCATGCACAACCAGCTGTCTCTCAGGAAAATTAAAACTGCATCCAGGGATGAATATTGCAAACATCCAGCTCTGTAAACAACCAGCAACAAGAGCATATTCACTTGCTGTGCATGGGATAAAATGGCCTTCTGCTTTGATTTTTCATTAAATTTTTGCTGGGTTTTGGGTAAGATTGTGGGGGTTTAATTTTTTTTTTTTTTTCCTTACAGACAGAAAGAGTTGTAACAACAATCAAAGAAATACAAGGACTTACTTGTTTGCCTATAGTCAGCTGTCTGTTTCTTTTTGTGGCAGCATGTTTTTGGGGTTGTTCAGCCTGGAGAAAAGAAGGCTGCGGGGAGACCTGATTGTGGCTTTTCAATACCTAAAGGGGGCCTATAGGAAATATGGGGAAAATCTTTATAGTAGGGCCAGCTGTGACAGGACAAGGGGTAATGGCTTTAAACTAAACCAGGGTAGGTTTAGACTGGATATAAGGAAGAAATTCTTTACAATGAGGGTGGTGAAACCCTGGAACAGGTTGCCCAGAGAGGTAGTGGAGGCCCCATCCCTGGAAACATTCAAGGCCAGGTTGGACGGGGCTCTGAGCAACCTGATCTAGTTAGCGGTGTCCCTGCTCCCTACGGGGGGGTTGGACTAGATGACCTCTAGGAGTCCCTTCCAACCCAAAACATTCTATGAATTCTATGTTGTTGAGGGGTATTAAATTGTAACCAAAAGTAAACCATAAGCCCCAGCAAAAAGAAGGTTAGAATTAGAGGTTTAGTGAGGAACTCATCACATTTTAGGCCCCGTCTCCACAATGAGTACATCTACAGCTGAGCTACTCACTTCTCTAATTTGTCATGTGAGAGAAACAGGCATTTTTAGAGTAGTCATCTGATCTATTTGAGATGTTTAAATTTAGTCAATGTCACTGTGACATAGTCACTGAGCAGCACGGAGTATCTGTGGGCAACGTTTGCGGTGATGTCACATGTATCTCCACACAAGGTCTGGACCACTGTATGATGTTCTGTTGTCTGTGGCTATACCAAGCCAACAGGATGTAGGAACATATTTATCTTGTAAGCTGCACAAAGAGCTCAGAAATATCTGGTTAGTTGTCCTCACCTTCTGGTATTAGTAGGAGCATACTTGAACCCAGCTAGATGTAAATTAATGCAGATTTCAATTGGTGAGCATCCCTAAAATGGTGGAGGTAAGTATGCAATGACTTGTTATAAGTCTGACATGAATAAAAATAGAAAGTTTATGTGCATCATAGACCAGCAAACACAAACACAGTTTTTACTATTAGTGGTAGAAGTCCTCAAGCTTTGTATTGAGCTAACAGTGCAGGGTCTCAGAACTTGTCTGAGCTCACCTTGTTTTGAACTGGGGTTGTTTCTCTAATAACAATTATCTAGCCATAAGGTGAGGAATGAGGAATTGTGGTTTAGTTTAGCTTTATTTTGCAGTGATAACAAGTACAAGTAACATCAGAAAACTGAGCACAACACCAGAGTAAAGGGGCAGTATAGATGAAGAAGGTCTTTGTATAACAATTTTAACTGTATTATTAATTAGGCTTTCCTGTAATTATGTATGTAATTACATAATTTGGATTAGATAGACTGTTAAAACTTTAATTGGACTAACAATAAATTCACAGCTCCATATGTATGGCATGCTCCTTTTTGGCTATAACAAGACTTCTAGTATAACAGGATACTAATGAGCTTGAGTAATTAGATATCAGCAGCAGGTTTAAAACCAGAGCAATTGCAATTAGTTTGGTCTATCTCTACTTTCAGCTTTGTAAATAACAGTGAGAATAGCATCCTCATCAGAAAATTGATTAGTGTATGCAAAGTCCATTGGCAAATTCTGTCATTAGGACATTTGTGATGCAGTACATTGATTAAAGAGTGCTCTATGAGTTTTTCACTGGTCTATAGTCCTAGCAAAGTTCAATTGGCCAAAAAGGTGAGAGTTATGGTTTCAAACTGATTTTGTAATCTAAGAGATCAAGGTCCCAGTTGGCGGGAAGAAGTCATTGCCACCAGAGCTGACAGAAAAGCTCAGATGACAGTCTGGATACACTATGGGAATAACATAAACCTTGCACCTGTCGAAGAAATTTTGGTTAAAGGCATGTATTACTAAAAGAAGACAGGACAAATGAATGCACAGGTCAACCTCAGTGTTTCCTTGTGTTACCTTGGATCTACCCACACAGAAAAAAAAATCATAATCGCTCTTAGAGGAATTGCCAACACGCTCCATCAGCTGAGCTCAAACAAACCAGAGACAAACCAGTGGAGTATGCTAAAAAAAAAAAGTCTATCGGGGGACAAGACTCATATAACCTTTCTGAAGAGTTTGAATACTGTGCATGTAAATAAAACTGTAGCACATCTTTACAGTGAAATGTACTTATTAAGATTTTAATTAAAGTTGATGGAGCATGTACAGAAAACGTGAAAGAAAATTAGGACTGCAAGAAGGGTTCAAAAATTTAAACAGTCATTTGAGACCAGATGGAAGATTGGAGAAGGCCAGTGCCAATAGTCCTGACATTCCAGCAGAAATAGGTGAAAGCTGATATGTGGGCTGCTTAGAAAACTTATTTGCCAAAGTACTCATTTGCTTCTATATGGGTGGGAAATCGAATCCAGCTGTGGTGTAAGATGCCACAGGCCTGAGCATGTATTTCCTCTGCACCATGCACTGGATAAGTCTGGAAATGCTGTTTGTGATCTTTGTATGCTTTAGCTAACGTGATGCTATATCCTATTTAGACACATAACACACTTCATCCTGAAATGCTTTCAAAATTTCTGTTCATGACAGAAAAGATGTAATTTGGAATTTCCAATCAATTGACAATTATTTTACTTTATTTTCTCCAAGCGTGCTACAGGATTTTATGTAAAAATATACACACATATATGCGAGCACATTTATTTCCTAGGAGTTCTTTATGTTAAAAAGCCAGTGATTTATTAGGCAAATCATAAAACTCGCTCCTTGTTATGCATTGGAGTGAAAAACTGAGTTTCATGACAAAATTTCCCTTTTAATGTAACTTAAAGTAATCTTAAAGGTAAGCACACATTTCATTGAGGTGATGGAAATGAGTGTGGAATAGATCAAATAAATATATTGTACAATGAATACAGTTTGTTTGATATTTACATTGTCTTCCTGAGCCACCAATAAAGCCAAAAAAGAGGAAAAGTCTGATTTTAAACGGGTTCATGTAAGTTTTGATCACTGGAATCAGTTGCTCAGGCCACTTCAAAATGGTCACTTATGTTTTAGAATAATGATCATTCAGAACACTTTAAAGGCAGGTTGGTGATTCAGTTTTTATAGGCAGCTTAGTTCTTGGTCCCCGTTTTACAGGTCCCTGTAAGGGGATTGATTGTTGTTCACTGTAACTGACCATTGGAAATTGGTACGGCTATCAGTTTTCAACTAGCCAATCAACAAAAATATGTAGGAAGCAAGTAAATCCATACACCAACTATGCTTCATTATGAAATGAAAAATAATTTTTCACCTTGGCTGATTGCTTGTTTTATATGTATGCATATGCAAAATAGAAAATCAAACTTAACTTTGTGTCAACTTCTCTGCTCCTCAACTTACTGTGAACTGTTTTCATTTTTTTATATCGTAGCATAATTAAAATGAGTATTATATTTTCCTTTATGTCTATTCAACTTCAATTTTCTTCTCCTTTAAATGTTTTTTTCTTCCTCAGACTCTTGAAACATTGTTGGAGAATGATAAATAATTTTTACCGAATTTTCTTTTCCTACCCCTTGACCTCAAAGGTCTGTGTCAGAGTATTGTAACTTCTTGCCTTCCTCTTTTGCTGCTTTTGACATAGCACAGAATTTATACACACACTTTCATTTTTTACCAACAGACATCATCAGGCAAAAGAGACATTTTTCAGTTTGAGTCTGATGAGTGTTTTCATGGGAAGCGCATAGTTTTTGAACTCTTTTATTTGTTTTAAAAGCATAGGCTGTTATATGTCCACTTGTCTGTGAAGACATAACTATACTGTCTTTGCTAATGGATATCTGTGTAATACAGTAGCCCTAAAAATCCCTAAAGAAAGGAGAAGTGATGTTCAGTTCACTTACAGCCTGGGGACAAACAGAATTTTCTCATTTGTGAAAAAAATTGCAGTGGTTTATGTACCTTCTAATGCCTGCTGTTACAAAGCCAGAAATGTGTGCACTAAAACTTTTTGTGCACAGATATAAAATGTGCTTTCCTGAATTATTAACTCACCCATGAACTGCTGTGATTTGAACATGCAAATACTCAGAGAGAGGCACAGTAAAAGGGGCGTGCCTAATAAAGTGACATTACAGAATGATACTTACCTGAACAGCAGTCATTACCCACTGAGAATATTTCAGACCTGTTGCACTAATGTGCCAATAATAAACATTTTTTTTTAGATAATTCTTCCTTCATTTTCATTTTTTTGTGAAATAGAAGTTTCCCTTGTAAGTTCCTGGAAATAGCCCTTCTTTCTCATCATGCACGTCCATTATCAGCTCTGGTAACAGAAGTTCTCAAAATCAACTATTATATATTTTAGATCCCCACACAGAGGCATAATTCAGACCAGAGGCTTCTGTGCTGGAGACAACAAAGGATGAATCATATCTATTTGCATCCACTGACCAGAAAGGGAATCTAGTGCCACCAGCTCAGACATAGACATCTGCAGCTGATCAGAAGAAACCTCCCAAGACCTGGGAGGACTCTGAACTGTGATTCTTAAATTCCCTTTTCAGATGTTTCTTAGTCCCACAAACACTGAATTTTCGCTTGTGAAGCCAATGAGGTGCTTAAAACCTTCTTACAAAGCTCTAGAAAATGTCTATGTGGTCTGGTCATACCCATCCTAATCACAATCAAAACTCAATCTCCACTTATGACCTCTGGGGGGCCTGTTAGACATAATGAACACATGAAACATTCCCTAGTTCAATTTCATGCACAGTGGGAGTTGCCACTGTGTCTCAGAAACACAACTGGAGGAGAAGTTTCTGGTTTTAGTGGATATCTGCAATTCCCTTCTGGCAAACAGGAAACTTTGGTTTAAATCCCAACTCTGTCCAAACTCTGAGACTAACCCCAAGTTCTTTATTTTAACAAGTATGATAAAACTGAGTGGTTGGCTTTTTTGAGGTAGAGAAGACTTTTTTTTATGCCTTTCGTCCATGCGGTATCTAGGAGGATCCTTAGGATCACAGAGAACTAAAAGTCTTGGATTTTGCTCAAAGGAATCTTAAATCATGCCTATACTGAGAGTGAAATGTACTCCAGCATGGTCCTTCATATCCCAGTCTACCGGTTAGCTACATGAAGGAACAATGAAACAAACAGCGCTTTTCCTCTGTATGAAGCCAGAATATGTATGCAAGGGCCAGAGAAAGATTTAACCCTTCATTTCCAGTGCTGTTGAAGTTTTGCCCATGCTTTGGATTTACACAGACACGGTGTGGGAAATAGACAGTTGGACGTGCCCAACTACTTAGGTCGGTAAAGTCATGATCAGTTGCAACTTCAATACATACAGTTTAACTATATTTCAAGACGGACATTTTCTGTAATTCAAATTGCAGGATGAAGTTGGCTTTCTGACCAATAAGTGGTCATGGAGGTTGTAAGAAAGACAAATACTAAACTCAAACAAGACTTTGCAACATGGAATATGGAATTACAATATAAACATCATGTCTATGCAAGGAAAAGCCTTTGCCTGACCATTTTATTAACTTTCAATACCCCTGCAAAAAGTTTACTATAATCTATAAATTCTTTGGTCTGGTAGTAAATAAATAATTTCTCCATGAAAAAAACCCCACAACCAAAACCCAAACAAACCAACAACCAAAAGCCCCAAAGTAAACAAAATCTACATTTTTTTTTTTTGCAGAATAATTAATTTGGGAATATATGTCTTCTAGCAGAGCTTACTGCGCTTGTATTAATCATATACACATTCCTTATTTTATTCTGTATTCCTTTTTAGAAAACTTTATTCAGTTCATACAATAAAGATCAAGTTGATCTATTGCAGGTGACAAACAGTCATTACATGAAATGTTACTGTCAGGAAAAAGCTAAAGACAATAGTGTATCTTGGCAATATTGCAAAGTTAGAATACTAGAGTTTGAAAACATTGTTTTGAAGGTTAATGTCATGACTTAATGAAAATTTTTTGAGGCTTATGACTAAAAAATCCAGATGGTAAAGCAACAGTTCAGGTGAAGGAATGAGCCCACCTCATATCCTATAATAAGCCCGATGTATAATTTAAAATGGCACACAAAATGGGTTTCCATTTCCAGCTCCCTCATAATTCTACATAATTAAAGGTTTGATAATGTATAAAAGCTATTAAATGCAATGTTGAAATCCTCAGAGAGTCATCTTTTAGTATGATATTTGAAAATATCTGCAGTATATTATGTGTGGTTCTGTAAATGATTTACATTTTTCATAGCTGCTTTCATTAGCAATTTTCTTCTTCTAATGGCTGTATAATTAAACCATAATGGGATATTTAGGCTTATGTATATTCATGAAGAAGTAGTTATAACAAAACAAACTATAATTAAGTATGACCCCCAAAAAACATTTTAGTTTATACACCAATTTTTTATTTTTCACAGTCGTTATGTTTTCCTGCAGAGAATATTATTGACAAAAAGTATTGAATATGGACTCTCAAATCCACATGAGGTCTTTGTGGCCACAGGTTTGTTTTTAACATGGTTTGTACTAACTCTGGCTAGAGTAATATCTAGGACTTGGACTTGAGTACTATTTCAGTGATCTCAGTACACATAAGGGGGCACATTATTGTCTAGTCCAAATATACACAGTGGAAAAACTCCAGGTAATTTGTATGATACTTCATTTACTTAGCCCATGGTGCATAATTAGCTTCTTCAGTACCTTTTCTAGCATACTGAGTTTAAAATAGTATCCACTCAAATTTTACACCATTGTCTCATGATAGCATTTTGTGGTCTACCAGGTCTCGTAATCTCCAGATCAGTAGAAAAAAGGGGCACTTCATTTTTCCAATCCTTCCCAGTGCACTGCAGAGAGGAATGAGCACTGCATGTAAATTAGAATTCATAGCCTCCTGGCTTTTCTGTCTGTAAAATATTGCACTTATTAAAATCAGGAGAATTTTGTCGTTGACTGCAGAACTTCCATTGTCTTCTGTGGTGCCAGGATTTAATCTTCTCTTCTATTTTTGCATATCTGCATCCAGGTTTGTAGGTGCAACCTTGAATTTCAATTTCATTTTCATATCCAATCACTAGGCATGGATTTTCAACATTAGCAGGACAAGCTAACAACCTGAGTAATTAATTTATTTTATTCCTTGGCATTTGTCTTGTGGTGGGCTTTTAATTTTTTATTATTATTATTTTGAAATAACTGTTTCAGAATACTTGGGTTTATGGATTTTTTCTATTATTCAGTGTGGCAAAAATAACAATACTTATCAGAATAATAATTAGTAGTAATAATTAATTCTTTCTGTTTAATGGCTCATAGAATGCCTGGATTTCCTAACTCTGCTGTGCAGCCAAACATGAAAATGATATAAAAGGCCTTTTACTCCCTGAAGAGGCATCCATCCATCCATCCAGCAAAGCATTCACATGGAAATGGTTGCAGAATGCAAGTAGCGCTGTCTGAGAAGCAGAATAAATGAAATGCATGAACATGATAGAGTTATATTCCAGTGTTGAATCTATAAATAGATTCACAGAAAATTCTTCAGATTATGTCCCCTGTTTTATGCGATAGAGATATCTGCTCCAACCAATGCAGGAATCCAGGTTAGCACTAACTTTTCTCAGGGAAAAGGTGGTGATAGTTTTGACCCAGGTGAGTTTTTCAGAAAGCAAGAATGTTTTTTTCATTGATACCATTGGCTCATGTTGCCTTAACGTGACTGCAGAATTGCATCACTGGTCTCCATGACCACACACCTTATTACTTATTCCAACTTGACTCCCACACAGAATAATATACTCAGCCAACACAAGCAGGGATAGGCCAGGATTTCCCACACCTTAGTCTGAATTTCTACTGTCTTGAAAATTCATATCAGAAATATTACACTCTTCATAGGAGAACACCTTTTTGTCTGATGAGAAATTTGTGAGCATAACAGAGACTATGGACATCAAAGATTAACATAAGGTTGTAAACATGAGAGGTGATTTGGTTTTCTAAGTTTATTAAGATTACCAGAATGTTATTTCTGGAGTGTATTTTCTAGAAAGTTTTGCAATATGGGAAAGATGCACTTCTGTGATACTTCTTCAATACTTCTTGTCTGACTTGAAGTTCACCTAGACCATTTGGAACTTTTCAGCTCAGGAAAGGACATAAGACTTGGCAAAGATATATGGATGATGTAGGCAAAACCAATGACATGGCATATGACAGAGGTACCATGAGAGGCATGGAGAAAGGGAATAGGCAAAATTTGGTCACTAACTTTTCTGAAACAACAAGGGCATCAAATAAAAGTTGGAGGTGGGAAGTTCCAAACAGATGAGAGAAGTTACTGTCTTTGTTCTACTTGTATCTAAAGCTGTGGAACCTGCTGCTGCTACTTCTTATGGACGTTTACACGGGCACAAAATTGCACTGAAGATTTTTGTAGAAATGCAGCCCTTTAAAGGTTTTAAATGAAATTACTTTTCACTTCAGCCCTCAATGTTGGGATACATGGATGGGTTATGATTGTTCTTCTATTTGCATATTTTCAGTTGGTTGTAAAATCTGCACAGTCAACCAGTGTTTCTAGTACAGACAGTGCCGCTCCCCACCTCAGCCATGTAGGTGTTCTTGGTACAATTAAGGGGCGCTTAATTGTCCAACTCACTACACAAAGGCCAAGGTCTGGCAGGAGTTCCTGAGATCATAAAGTGGTCCAGGAGAAAGAGGAGGGGATGCACCACCATATCAAGTAGACAGAGTAGAGCCGAGAGACAGAAGTTATTACCTGGCTCCTTTAGCCAACTTTCTGCTGTGAGGTGATTCTTTTTTCCTCTCCCTCATTCCTAACATTGATAACGTTAGAATACAAGGTTTATTTAAAATGAAAACAATATCAGGAGCCCACAAAACCAAAACCATATGTAAAATCAAATGTGATAAATTGCAGTTAAAGAGCTATGTTAGTAGTCTCTAACTCAGGAAAATTGAATTCTCAGAAAAGACAGTGCCAATTAAGTTCTATCTGTTCTACAAACCTGAAAAAAAAAATTAAAGAAAGGATCAAAACTGAAAATGTTCACAAACAATTCAGATGGGTTAATTTGGAATTAACAGTTAAATGACCCATATAAAGTGTACTGTGGCACATATATAGGTAACAACATTAAATATGGAATTATGCATGTATGCATGCATTTTTTGTATATAATTATCTCTTTGAGGTTGGCAGTGTGGTTTAGAACAAAAATTTTCAGTAGTATGTTTTTAATTAAGCCCAGAATTACCCTCTCAATCTAATGCTGTTAGTTATCTTTCCCTTTGAAAGAGTTCTTCATAGCAGATCTACTTTTAAGCAAATGCTTATTTAGTCAGATAATAATAACTTATATGAATGCTAGTCAATCAATAGTAAATAAGGCACCAATTTTCACAGAGACAATATTCATAATCTTTGTCTCTAAGTATAATTTAAACTGACTTCTATCTGCGGATGAAATGACATGCTTATTTACAGAGAAATTACTCTTGACCTTAGAAACATGGTGGCAAAAATTATATTGTAAATCTGTGAAACATTTTCTTAGCACTTTTTAATGAAAAGGTTGATGATATAACATCTTATATATTGCAATTTAGGAGACAGAGTTAGTATGACACCACTAGAATGAATATTTTTTCCTTTAGAAGACGAATCATGTAGCAAAGTCAACTTTATTACTTCCATAGAGTATTTAAATAAAGGTTAGCCAGCTGGCAGTTCACGTCTTTCCAGGAACATCAGAGTATCTATTGGTATCAATAGTGTTTAGTGCAATAAAACAGCTTTCCTCTTCTAACTTCCACAAGAAGCAGAACAGCAGTTAGCTCCTGAATTATCCTTAGTCTAAAGCAAGTCACTTTTGAGGATGCACCTGGAGTTTGGAGTCAGTTTTTAGACTTTCCAACGCTGGATTCAGTCCAGTGGAGTGCCACTAAGATATTTAGGGAACTGAAGCATATGACATATAAAGGGAAGCCAAGTATGCTGCTTTTTCTCCACTTGTAGAAGAGAAGAGAAAGCTAACAAAAGGCTCTAATTTCTACTTTACCTACGGTGAATTTGAGAGAAGTGTGAACCAGACTTGTTCCAGAGGTGCACAGCAAAAAGCTGCAGTAAAAGAGATTCTGACTGGATATAAGGGGAAAAAAAAATCTGAAGAAAGTTGTTACAGTTGGGGCCAGGTTACTTGGAAAAGTGGTAGAATCACCATCTGCGTAAATTCTCAGAACTTTATTGGGCAAGGTCCTAAGTGACCTTATCTAACTTTGAAGTTAGGGTTTGAGCAGAGATTAAACTCGCTGATATGCAGAGGTCCCTTCCAACCTAAGTTGTACTACAATCCTGAACCGTATACCACGTAGCTACCAAATTTTAGTCCAGACATTCAATCAAATATTTCATATTCCTTTCAATAAGACATACCTATTGCTGGACATGTGAGAAAAAGTCATTCCAAGTGTCTTTTGGGTTTGCATTTCACTACAAAGTTCACTTTATTTTTGTATCCATGGACTTCTTTCTCTACAGATCTCAAAAAGCTTTTCTAAAACGTGACAAATGGGGACTGTGAAGATTGGAGCAAGAATAAAGAAGTTTTCTAAGCAGAAAGATCAGTCTACAAAAACATATAATCTGTGCTGGTTTACACTTGTTTCAAGCTTTGGAAACAAATGTCTTCTTTGGAATGCTTGGAAAGTACACTTAATTAATCATAGAATCAGAATATCCTGAGTTGGAAGGGACTCACAGGGATCATCAAATCCAACTGCTGACTCCACACAGGGCAACTTAAATTTAAACCATATTTGTTGTCCAAATGCTTCTTGAACTCCACCAGGCTTGGGGCCATGACCACTTCCATAGGGAGCTTGTTCCAGTGTTTGACTACCCTCTCAGTGGCAAACTTTTTCCTAATATCCAATCTGACATTAATTATCTAATTAATTTCTTTAATCATTTTATGCTGGTCAGGCCTTTGGGAATACTTCAATCTCAAAATCTGCTCAAAGGGTTTACAGATGGGGAAAATAGTGCAACTCAATGAATAACAATTTGCTGGTTCTTCTTCTTATTCTGCTGGAAGCTTAAAGTGTGGATATTTTGGATTTGTTCTTTGTGAGTGTTGAGTAACTGAGGTCTGTTGTGTCAGCTCAACATTTTAGCAGAGACTACAAAAGTAGAGGAAACAAGAGGTACTGAATTCCTTTTAAATTAAGAATGGTGATAAGACGAGGATTTTTGGAAGCAACTCAGCTGCTTACAAGAGTTAAGAGTGATGATTACTGTCACATCTGAAACTTTAATGTTGGGGAATTGAGGAACATCTAAGAGTAAGGAGAAAGCTGGTTTTGGGGGTTAGAGGCTCTCAGATTACTCAGACCACATTATAATCTAAATATTTTAGCTTTTTTCTTAGTACTTACTAAGTAGCCACCATAAACAAAAGTAGTCCTGTGCTTTTGCAACTACCGCTCTCATAAATAAGTTACCTCTATTCCACAAACTAAATCCAGCCACTTCTGTTGTGAAACATGGAGATGGTTCAAAATCATAATTAATTCAGTGCCAGAAGTTGCCATAAAATGGAGAATAAAGGCTATTTTGAGAATGTTAGTGGGATTTTGATAGCTGACCAGTTTCAATTCTGGCTGGGCAGATAATATTGCACCAGTCACCTTTGTTTCTTAACTACATATTGATTAAGCGTTTTTTTCAACATGGCTGAACTACTTTTATTCCAATATTAGAAACAAGTAAAGGGCTCAAGGAGAAAAATATTTTCAGAGACTTTTACAATCACAATAATAATATGTACAGATGTTTTTGCATCAAAATAATTTGCAGTTTGAGAGCTATTGAAGATGTCTGCTATTGATATAAATCGCCAGTGGAATATGTTAGTATCAAAATTGTTATTATAAGGAGCCAGCAATGGGAATTATTGCAGCCCAGATAAAGACAGTAAATCGGTATTCTGCAGAAAAACAGTTCATCCTTAAAAGAGCAATAAAGTATCTGGTGTCACTGTTTTTGTTTTCTCAAATTTTTGCAAACTTTAGTGTGCATGCGTAGCAGTATAAAGCTACACACATGCACAACTGAGAATATAGATGAATAGAACTACAAATTCACATACATTTATACACTAACACATCCATATTTTGTGTTCATTTTGTACTCCCTTCTCCTATGACG
>NW_009259801.1:255533-289603 GCF_000687185.1 Egretta garzetta
ATTCCAATTACAGACTGATATTTTTTCTGAAATTTCTCTAGAGAAAAATCAAAAGCAATCATAAACTCTATAACTATCTCAGATAATCAGGTTTTGACAGTGCATGAGATCATTGCTGAGGACAAATTCAACACTGTGTGCAATTGCTAATATGGAAATAGATAGACCAGATAATTTCATGCCCTAAAAAAAAACTGGCTTTATCTTTTTTTTGTGTGTGTCGGGCCCATCCCCAGTCCTCCACTTTGAATCATGAAAGGTCAGCAACTACAAGGTATTATGTATATTCATGACAAATGTGTGTTTGGTTACAACAAAGATGGCAATGATGGTTATGGTTGTTGTTTTAGCTTTTGCCTCTTCCTTTTTTTTTAGTATGATTCTGAAGATATAATTCAGCAATTTACTTCAAACTTTAAGGAATCCTTGAAGTTGCAGAGTAACCTTTAACATAGAAGTGCTAGAGGAGAACACAACTAACATGGTGGCATTATGATACAAATATAGAAGTCAGAATTTTTAAGAAGGGCATTAGGCTCACATAATGGAAAAGCTAAGCTCAAAGCCATGAGGAATTTTTCAGTGAACTACTAAAAATATAGATCAACTGTTCAGTACTACTTTCATGCTGTGGAGATACACACCAAATTGTGCATAGAGCTATAAAAACAGCATAGTGCATCAAACACTTGTTAACAATGCCATGTAGATAAGAGCATCATAAATCTGAGTTTGAAAGGTAATGAAATGGCATGAGTGATATATCACTTAAACTGGTTCTGCACTGTGCAGAACATGAAAAAATGACTGGTGGAAGAACTGAAGGTTAGATAATGCACTCAAATGAACAACAACTAGAGTTGCAGTCAAGTATTCAGGGTGAAGAAGGGTTGTGCTGAAGAAAACCGACCAACTGACACTGGATGAGATTTTAGAGACTCACAGCCCTGTTGCCAGCTCAGCCACTGCATTGTGGGGGGACTGGGGACAAGTCACTTCTCCAGTGTCATCTCTTCATCCATAGCATGGAGGTATTGAGATGGCTTTCCTTCTACAGTTGCTGACAGAAATGTCAGTAGAACCATATTCCAACGAAAAGAAAGCATATCAGAAATTGTTGAATTCTCTGAAAAATACATTATTTGAGGAAAGCAAAGGAAGAAACTTTACAATCCTGCCCATATCCATACACGCCATTTTTTTTACATTTTGATGAAATATTTGGATTTGGTTTTTTTAAGCATATGAAGCAATTTTTAATGTTTTAAGTGGTGTCAATGTTTGCTCTATGCTTATAGTTTTCTATTTTTAGCCCCTTTAGAATCAGGACAAAAAACATACAGACCATTGACAAGACCTTCACTCCTTCATGACCACTCTCACATCATTGTCATTAAATTTTTATTTACCTGGAAACTTCACCCACCAACAATACCAGCTGAAAGAAGATATAGTCCTTTTTATTCAGAGGTCTAGGAGAAGAAATGTTTTGGTCACATTTCTTCAATGTACTAAGTACCCCTGTATACAACTGCAGAATCAGATCCTTTATACCAATAATGATCTTAACTTATAACTAAGGCCAGTTATCCAGAAACCTGAAGAGATAAGAGGTAGCAACTTTTAACCTTTCATGCAAGACTACAGTCTCAAACTTTGAACTTCAGAAGTTAAATAAATGTGGCAGGTTTTTTTTATTTTATTCCTTTTTCCAACTGTGTAGGTAGTTCTCCATTCAAATTTTGAGATGAACTCTATACTCATGGCATTTTCCTCAACTTGCTGATATCTGGAGCACAAGCTATATCTGGAAAATGTACTGTAGGATTGATAGAATTTTCTACCTACATTATTTTTCATAAATGAAAATGTCTTCAGCGACACTGAACAAAAATGTTCTTCTACAGAGAATTTGACACAGGTTTTTCTTTACAGATAAGATGAACCAGGAAATAGATAAAACAGGAAATTCAGAGTCAAGGTTAAAGATAATGAAATCCAGTTATCTAAAGCAGTGGTTTTCAACCTAACACCTAATGACCTTTAGAAATTAGTGGATTACTCTGAAGGGTGCTGCAAGAAGTAGGTAATAAAAGGAAGTCCACCAAGTGACACCTAAAATCCACTACATGATGAAACACAACTTAAAAAAAATTAGGGGAGCACAAATCAAAAAGGTTGAAAAACTGATTAAAAAGTAAAGAATTAATATTAAAGCTTTAAAACAATCTTAAATCTGTCTATGGTGATAGAAAAATCCAGATGTACAGGTAGTACTGTGAATTTAGACAATGTCACTTATTTTGACAACATGAATTAATGGATATTTCTTTTCAGAATTAGCATTTGTACCACTGCATGGTGACTTTGCACTTCTTTGAATTTTTTTCCCAAGAACAGTGGGACTCTAAAATGGGTTCATCATTTAATGTGCTTTTTTATGTTAGAAAAAAAACAACCAACCAAAAATAAATTAAAGAGCTTCACTTAAAGGTGCACTTGCTTTTTTTTCTTTTTTTTTTTTTTATACTCATAAGCATGCAGAACCTAAGGAACTGTCTCTAAGGAACTGGGACAGATACAACATGGGCCACAGATCAGAATTGAAATATATGACAAGTTACACTCTCAGAGAGTTAATAGCCTTGAAGAATGTGTAGTGTCAGAGTTATTTTAAAAACATCAAGGCCCTTCTTTAATTTCATACCAATATTTAGAGAGTAGTTCCAGTCAGAAATACACAAACCCAAGCATTGTTGGAAATAGATATCTGATTGTCTTGAAAATTCATTCAGAACATTCAGAATTATGTGTTGTTTTATTGGTCCTGGGAATATTGCTACTTCTAGATTAACGAAATTATTATCCTTCCAGCGCAGAGAAAAAAGAAGCAACTTTTAAAACCTATGCAAAGACAAACCTTTTAAAATATCACATGATGGTGTTTTCTTTCCTGGTTGCAGGCTTACAACTCCCGGTGACATTAATCAAGGCTGCAGATGGGCTCAGAGGGAGCACAACTATCTATCCAGGCCGGTCACTACAAGAATGATGTTGCGTTGCTGGAGTATGTCCAGAGGAAAGCAACAAAGCTGGTGAGGGGTCTGGAGCACCAGTCTTCTGAGCAGCAGCTGAGGGAACTGAGGTTGATTAGTGTAGAGAAGAGGAGGCTGAGGGGGCCCCTTATCACCCTCTACAATTACCTGAAAGGCGGCTGTAGCGAGGTGGGGGTTGGCCTCTTCTCCCTGGTAATGGGCGATAGAATGAGGGGAAATGGTCTGAAGTTGCACCAGGGCAGGTTTAGGTTGGACATAAGGAGAAAAATTTTGAACTAAAGGGTTGTCAAGCACTGGGATGGGTTGACCAGGGAAGTGGTGGAGTCCCCATCCCTGAAGGTATTTAAAAGCTGGGCAGACGAGGTGCTTAGAGACAGGGTTTAGTGGTGGGATGGCAGTGTTAGGTTAATGGTTGTACTTGATGATCTTAAAGGTCTTTTCCAACCGAAATGATCCTATGATTCTATGATTCTAAAAACTCTGGAGGCATGTTAGAACCAAGATATTTTTAAGGTAAAGCTGGGCTAAGAGCTTCACAGTCAATTAATTAACCATGAACTGAAAAAGAGTGAAGTACCTAAAGACCTGAAGATAAATAGGGCCTAAACCTCAGGAGATTTCCATCTAATCTCTTGCGAGTCCAACTCTGAATGCTTATCGTGCAAAGATACACATCATCATCATATGCTTCAGACATGAAATGTTTCATTTGAGCGAGAGAAAGAATATGAATGTAAAATAATGAAAATAATGACCTTCCTCTGTTCTTCTAAGCTTGCCCTTTGCACTGTAAATTCTCTAGATGTATCCTTTCATTAAAGATGAGAGGATTGTTTTTTCAGTCAGACCATTTGAGAATTTAACTTAATCCATGTTAAATTGCCATAAAAATTTAAAAGTAACAACTAAAAAAGTCATGTCGACACTGCATGATCTTTTTATACCTTCGTGCTCTCTCATTTTCCACTCCTGCATTCTGACTTATGTAGGTGGACTCTCATGTTAACAGGTCAGTTTCCCAGTTTAAAACATACATATTTTGTACAAGTCTAATGCCTTCAGAAAGCTGGGTCTCTCCAATGGGTATCCTAAATCAGGTTTCGAAACAAACTGCCTTGGGTTGTGGAGTTTTCTCTTTTACTATTGACTGCGGGTAGGATTTTAACTTCTACCTTAAATTAGGAGCTTAGTTTTAGAAATCTTAAATTTCATGATAAGATCAACTACTTTAACGGAGAAGATGTTTAATCTCCAGTTCTTGCATATAAAAAGACCCCTCTACATTTCCAGTGTCTGAAAACTGTGGCCCTAATTTTCTAAAGAAGTACAGAGTTTGTCAGAAGTCTTGAGGAACTAGATAAAATGTTGCGCTCATATCTGAACTCCTGAAGGAGCGGGAGGTATAAAAAACATATTTATGCTGAATAGCTCAAGGCTTTTGTGGTAGGAGTCATCCTGCTTTATATTAGAAACCTACAGTGCAGAGGTCTCTGTATGAGTTAGCTGTCCACATCCCTGTTATAGTCAATACAGCTGACCAAATCCAATTAGCTAAGATTATGTGAGATGAATCCTGCCCTTAACTTAGCTAGGTTTAAGTTTTTAATACACCCCCTGGAGCTGACTTTTCATGTGGAAAATGAAGGAGCTTCTGCCTTACATAGGTGCTTAGGAGAAGAGCCAGAAGTCTGTCCATGGCCACGTTCAAAGCCATTCTCCACTGTTCATGCCCCCAGGCCACCAGGAGCTACATCATGGGACCATGGAGAGTATCTTTCACACTTCAGAACTTTTCAGAAAAAAACTAATTTTCTCTTCCAACAACCTAAGAATTGCTGTACTAAAGGTTCTTCCTAATCCAAACTGTTGACAGCACACTGCAGGAGATACTTGAAATATAAGCAATAAGGATATACAGAGTGACTGATTCAAACTGACATACCCTTGCCTTTCTTACAAAAACCAGATTCACTCTTTGTGTTTCAGTTTGGGACAGAAGAATTTTGAAATCTCAAAAATACCCACAGGAGAGGAAGTTCAGTTTGTTTCTGGCATAATCTTGTCCTGAATTCTATTAGAGCCTCCTGAAGATAATTCCTTTAATTGACTCTTTTTTGACAAGTCATATCATTTTAAATTACCATACTGCTGTCATGTTGCTCATTAAATAGGAGATGTGATGATAAAGTAGATGCAGCTAATTAGTAATGAATACATTATTTATGGCTTCTTAAAAAGATGAGTGACCTGTAAGTTAACATTGTTGGGGAATTAATTTTTAATTGGATGTGGTCTTACTGCTCTTTGCATTTCACCTCAAAAGTTTTAAATAGTCTTTTCTTAGTTCAAAGATCTGAAAGTTCACTTGTCAGAAGTGGTAAAACCAGGGAAAATAAGGGTACACTCTTATAAACTGTCTGTGCTGTGATCACTGGAACCTGTTAAGAGTTCTGCAACAAATTATTTGCAGAATGATATTGCAAAAGCACCAAATCAGCAAATAACAACCATATGCCCAAACCGGGACAGATTTACAAAGATTATAAAGTGCTGAGGTAGTTAAATCTTGTTTTCTCCCAATAACATCCAAAGAATTGCTATATTGAGACAGGCTAAAGTTTTTTCCTAGTCCAGGAAACAGGAGATACTTGGATTATAAAAGAAACAGGCATACACAGATAGATTCTTTTCTGGGGAGGTTTTCTTTGCAATCAGGTGTTTATGGACTTTCTGAATACCGGTTTATATATGCGATTGTGTTTAACCGTCAAAAGGATGGACCAATTTTACATGAATTTGCAGAATCCCTTTCTAATCCATTTAATTTTTTATGGGAACTTCTGGGTAATTTGCTATTTGTTTCTATGTAAATTTTTCTACAATTTGATCTAAAAATCCCCGACTATTTGTTAAACAATATATACAGCTCATCCTCCATAAAAAGAAGATGGAGATATACCTTGCTTTCTTGTGTAGTGGCTAATAATGTCTAATGACCAACAATGAATTTTATTCCCTTCTCTGGCCTTATGGTCTTTTTGTTTCTTCTGCATTTTCAACAGTTGTGTTCACATTTATAATACATTAGAAATAATACTGAATATTCACAACATCCACTTCAGTATTTTATAACATAGGCACATACCCTTTACATACAGACATGCACAAACACACACACTTATATATATATATATATATTTGTATTAGTGCTGCTTACAAAACTCTTTATTACCTCTCTACCTGGTTATTCCAGCAATATAATGAAGTAACACCAAATATAAGGAGATCGATTTCACTCAAGTATCTCTGAGCATGCTCAATCATTCATACTTCCTCTAGGATGTAATAACATTGCCATTAGTTTTAAAATCAGTATATAGTATATAGTATATAGTATATAGCAAATAAATGGTGAGGACCATGTAATTTCTCAATAACTGCAATGTCTCAAATCACATCAGCATCACAAAAAAGAGCATACTCTAAATATGTTTATTTTTCATTTGAATTGTTACTGTCACTGTTAATATTTTAGACATGTCATAAATATTTTAGGAAGTAAATTTTCTTTATGTTTATAGACTATGGCAGATGATGCATAATTTAAGGAGGAAAAAAATATAAATATACAGGTATTTATTAGAAGCACATAGTCTTAGCCTCAGAAAATGTCCATGTGTATTTTCTGTGAATATTATCCTGTATGAAGTTTATCTTTTCTCCTTTACTCATTTACTTTACTTGATTTAATAATTAAAGTTGATGGGAAAAATATTTTGCAAATCTGAGCTTTGAAATATTTATTAGAAGGGAAACAAAACATCACAAGAGACAAATAAGCGAAACTGAGAGACCAGCTTACTGGGGCCATATTTGCACAATTCCTAAAGGAAGAAGGAATCCTTCCTCCTTAAATATATCGTGTTTTCGCTAGAACCACATACCTTCTTATGGAATCCCTCTTATTTTACACCTTTTTTTTTCTTTTTCCTTATTCTTACCACAACAGAATTGCAATGGAAGCAGGGTTAAAACATAGGGAGAGTTTCTGCTTGTTTCTGAAGCCAAGTCTGTGCTTGTTCTTCAAGCCATGACTTTGGCTGACAACTGTTCAAACAGCCTGTATTTTTTTTTTAAATGTTTCAGGAATTAAAACATTTCCAGACTAATCAATGCCTTAGCCTTTATAAAGGCAGGGAGTAAAAAGACTCCTAGAATTTCTAATTAGCTGTCCAATCTAGCCAGACCTGGCCTATGACTGTGTGTCTTTTTATCCCACTCAGTTTTGTTGTTCTTGTTTTCTCAGTCTAAATAGGATTATTGCAACATTTGGGTTCTCGTATGGCTGTGGTCTTTCAAGATGTGCTGCCTGCTTAGGGATTAATTTTTTTCTTACCCTTATTATGTTGTTAAGAGCTATGAAAGGGGAACTCATCAAACCAACTCTTCTTCAAATTCTCTTTTTTCTAGGTCCATCTAAACACCATTGTCAGAAATATAACCATGGGCTTGAAATAGGATGCCTCTTTCTGCCTGACATCCAGTCTTCAAGTGCCATGGCTTAAGCCATCTTTACGTGTCTCTCCCACCTTTTCCTGTGTCCTTTCTATACGTCTATTACAGGAGAACAAGTTTCAAGTATTATCACCCTGACCTTAATAATATTGACTCTGATCTACTTAAGTGGGAGCATCAGCATTTTTTCTTAATATCTTAATAGGTTTGGTATGACCTGAATCAGTAATCATCAAAGATTGCTTTCTCATTTAATATCTTTTCTGTACCAAATGGTAGGTGATTTCCCTCTAAACTTTGTAGTTAACTGCACAAATACTGTACCTAGAAACACAACAGGCTCCAAATGAATAGTTGAGTGCATCTGAATGCCTAAAAAATACTAAAGGAGTGTGCCTCATGACACACTTGTGAGAAAGAGAATCTTTCCACTTCCTTTTTTTTTTTTTAACTGGGAAATTGTTGCAGAGAGTGACTAACCACTGAAGAACATCAAAGAGTTAACCCAGTTATCAACTTCCAGTAGGATGACAAATTTTGCTAAGATTTACTAAAATGCTATATTGCACACCAGTGGTTTGAACTGAGAAGCATAATTTTTAGAAGAAAAATATTGGTAACGTAGGGAAGTAGAAAAGCTTGGGTAAAGCAAAAGCGCAAAAACCCCCACAAAACCAAACCCACTCACAACTGTAGGAAAGATTGTTCAGCCTTGCCAATACCACTTCCTTAAAATGAAACTATATTGTCTTTGGAATATAAAATATTATACTTTTACTTCACATTATTTTGAATCCCTGTTAAAAAAACCTATCATTTTTAACACACTTGAAAGTTTATTCTGAGTCAATGAAATAATGTGTCATATTTCTACATAGCACCACGTTGTAGATGTAGTGAGATAGGTTTGACTTTCTCCAAAGTGCTATAGACCAGAAACAGACTGCATTTCCCATAATGTGGTGCACCTATCTCTAAAGAAATCATGTGATGCATCACATCTTTAGATCTAGTATGTGAAATGCATTTTGATCCCCAAATCTGAGATGAGAACAAAACCCAAAAGCACTTGAACCTCAAGCCTCCTTATGTTACCTTCCCTGTAATACCACTTTACTGCAGTGTCAACAATCCTGAGAAATTATTACTTCAGTCCAACAAGCCAAGAAGTTTTTCTCCTAATGTTTTATTTTCTTTACTTCTTCATAACTAACTTCACTCTATAAACAATGTCAAAACAGATCCCTTGATTCTGTTAAATAGATATTCAGAATTTTTTAGTATACTGAAATATGCTAATTTCCAGTAAACAGAAAATTATTCTGTTAACTCACTGCTAAATCCCACTTTTTGTAAGATGTATGAAAACAGTACAAAAGGTATGCTATGTACAAGTAAGACAAAAATTAATAACTGCACTGCCTGTACATAAAGAAATCAGTGCTTTCCTCTGACTTACAATTCCATGGATTTTAGAGTGACTGCCCTTGGACATAAATCAACTCACCCAAGCTACATTTTGCAGTAGATATTTAGAGTGATTTTCTTTCCATATTTCCTTCATACCAAACTTGTGTTTTATCATCATGTGTGTTGTGGTTTAACCCGGCTGGCAACTTAGCACCACGCAGCCGCTCACTGACTCCCCCCCCTCCCTCTGTGGGATGGGGGAGAGAATCAGAGAAAAGAAAAAAAAAGTAAGACCCGTGGGTTGAGATAGAGACAGTTTAATAAGAGAGAAGAATAACAATAGTGATAATAGTAATGGTAAGAGAATATGCAGAATATGTAAAACAAGTGATGCACAATGCAATTGCTCACCACCCGCTGACCGATGCCCAGCCCGTCTCCAGCAGCCATCACTCCCCCCGAGCCGTGATCGTCTGAGCACTACTTGGCAACAACTGAAAACATCAGTGTGTTATCAACATTCTTCTGGTACTAAATCCAAAACACAGCACTATGCTAGCTACTGTGAAGAAAATTAACTCTATCCCGGCTGAAACCAGGACATTATGTATGGCTAAAAAAATGAGTATAGAATCTCATTACTGTCTCTATTTTTCATTATCTTTTAAAAAAGTATTCAACTTTGGCCATGCAAAGTGAATCTGGTCATTTTCTGAACTGATTGTTCGCTGCCCTCTACCTTCAGGGTCATTTACAGGAAAGCAGAATCAGACTAAACTTACTGGAGCTGCAGGGCAGACTTACATCTTCTTGTGTTTTCTAGCTCACTTCCCGAGGTGCAAACTCCTAGGAAGAAAAGAAAAATTTGATTCTTTTCCCATAACAAACTTTTATTTCAGTTGTATGTTAACTGCAAATCCTGAAAATTATAACATCTTACTTCATTCCCTTGCAATGAGAAGTTTAATCATCTGCTTCTTGCACATTGTGCTTTTTCTCAAAAGCATAAGGTTCTTCTATTTAGAGTTATTCTTCTATGTTTCCAGTGAGTAGCTAAATTCATGTGTCTTTTTCCTTCTATCATTCACTTCAGATGGGCAGAACATGAAAAAAACCTGTCAAATTCCTATGGAAGGTTTATCTTTACCATCATAAGAATTCAGCATTAACTTCTCTTTTGGAAGAAAGGGAAGGTGCTGTCTTAGCTTGATGAGGGCTGCTGAATTTTCAATAAGACTTTTCACTGCAGCTTGGCAGGGTATGTCACTCAGTAGACTGCATTTGTTTGTAGTGAACAAAAAGTCTCTGTGAAGGAAAAAGAACAGACCACAGTTCTTGATATGATCGATATTTAGATGTGAGGCAGGGATTGCAATCACCCATTGTTTGTGTATTGTTGACTACACACAAAGTGTTCAATATCATCTGACTAAAGTATCTTTGGAGGGTATTATTAAAAACATCTCAGTGAATTTATCACAAGTATCTGTTGTTCTAAAAGGAGAAAAAAAAAAGATTAAAGAAAAAAGGCAGCACAGAGCAGCATAAGGTTTGACAGATCTGGAGTGGGTCCCTAAACAGAGTGATCTGGGATTTCCATTTGTGTGGACCTTTTAAATTGAGACAACTTTTGAATGTATAATGATGAGGGAGGGGGGAAATGCATTATAACTATCATTGGCAAAAGCAAACTGCCTCTAAATGCAACTTTAAGGACTTTTTTCATTTCAGACTTCAAGTAAAATCTCATGAGGTATGGAAATTATAGCAATAAGTCACCACAGTTGATGATCACCAGCAAGAGTAAAACCTAGGATTCTGAAGATTAAAAGCAGATGACAAATGTTCTGTGCATGACAAATGCTAAAATGCACTGCATTTACTTAGAAAACTAATTGAAAACAAAGAAGCAGTTGGTGCTGCATCATGAAACATTCTCTACAAGTTAAACCTGATCTGAATGCGTCCCTCAACCTGCAGTTTCTCAAAGTTAGGTTCCTTTTACAAGCATATATTAAAATAAATTTTATTATTTGTAAATTTTATTCTGACCTTTTGAGCTTATAGGAGTTTCATAGATGAAAACGCATGGGGAAACAAATATTTATCTTGGCTTAATATTTTTTATTTTTGATTAAGGTTAAATCATTCAGATTTCCTTCCTCACTAAGGGATTTCCAATGGCCAAAGTACTCTGCAGGTATTGGAAAAACTGTATTTTGAGAAGGTATCATTGCCCAGTCCATATCATACAGTTTCAAGAGAATTAGCTCTGAGATTCATCTTGCCTCAGTTTGAATATTAAGAGTTTAAATGACTAAGCTTTCACTACTGGGAATGAGCAGAGGCATCCTTTAAGGGATTTTCCACATTTATTAGCAAGCTGGGGATAAATACATGTAATATGCACATATTGGACTTTATTTCTCCCAATGCAATGGATGGAAAACCAGTAGCTCACTTGTCCTGTAATACTGGTGCTAATACTTTAATTACCCTTATTACTTTCTCTCTCTCTTTGTCTTCCTCCTTTTTCGGTTTATATATTTATGGCAGTTTACCTTCATCTACACAAAAAACATTATGAAGAAGGATTATTTCACTGGAATCTCCTAGGAAATTAAGAATTAAATATCCCAAGCCATCTTAGAATTTCTTTCTGGAAGAGGTAGGGATGGAGTGGCAAAGCAAGGACACTTGAGCAAATTAACATGAATAGAGGAGAAAAAATGATTTCTGTATTTATGAGAGTAGAAAAGAGTGGGTAAGAAATGCACTAAAAGCTCTTAGAGGTTTCATCATTTCTACTGAGTGTGCAAGTTTTTGTGAAAACCTGATATTTTTACTAACCCACTTTGAATTAAAAGCTGGGTTTTTTTACATTTTTGTATTTTCAGAATGAAGTTTTCTTCTTTTTTCCCCTTGAAATGATGTAATGTCTTTTTTTATCCTAAAATTGAATTTGAAAAAATGAGTTTGACACCAAGTGTTTCGAAATTTATCCAAACAAGTCTAATGAATCATTTATTTTGAGTTTTATTTCGTATGTGGAGTGTAGGGAGGAAAGCAACCCCAGCCCTCTGTATTTTGACTGGGAAAGAAATATACAAATTGTTGTATGATAGAAAATCTGGTGAAATAAACCCATAATCTGGATCCAGATGCTCCAAGGGTTGAGACAAAACCCTTCTGGAACTTCTTGAAACAGCAGGAAGACTACAGAATTAAAGTGCAAAGCATACACAATATAGAGAGTTTGCCAAAGGTGGAGTGGTTACACTGTGCAATCACAGCATAAGGTCCTGTCTGGCCACAAGTCAACCAACTACACATTTTCACAAGCCAAAGAGTGAAGTCAAAGAACACGATATCTCAATACAAGTTAGGGCAATGGACAATGAGTCAGATGTTTCATTGATGGTTATCCTCTTTGCATGGTACTATTGACAGGAGCAGCTTGAAACCAATGCAGAACAATCATCACTTCACTGCTGTTATATATGGCAAGAATTTTATAGATGGTAGACTCTCTATTAGATTTTTTTTTTAAGCTTCCAGGCTAAAATTGAGAGGTTTATAATGCTCCTGATGAAGACAGGGAGTCTGCCCAGACCACATCATGCAAAATGTTATGAACAAACGCATGTTTGTAGCCGCCCTTTGCTGCGTGCTCCACAGACTAGAATCATCCTTTCAGAGCTAGCAGCAGCTGAGTCTGTCACATTCCCAATAAATAAACAGAGAAGGCCTTTCAATATTACGCACCACTTCAGATCTACTCCTCTGGAGAGAATGAGAAAGGGCAGCCACTATTTGTCTCTTCACCTTTTGCCTCTCATGCTCTATGGACTGAATTCTATTATTGGTTATATTTAAGTGGAAAATAATTATCTTTTTTTTCAATGGAAGAAGTTGCTCTCTCAGAACTAAGTGAATGCATCCATATATTTTTTTTTCCCCTAATTTTTCCTTTCATATTCGTTTTCCTTTAAAATTATGCTCAGAGGTATTATTTGTCTAGTACTCTAACCATTTCAAAGCATTGCCTGGAGAGCTTTGTGTGTTTCTTGGCTTGTATCAGATTAACTTTTGGGAGGGCGAGTCAGGAACAGAACAAGGAAACAGTACAAGGAAACTGAAATGAGGTTTGTTCAGTGATATATATTCAGAAACGTGGTGAGACATAGTCACTCAGACAGTTAAGAGGCTGTCCAGCCTTTTTCATCCCTGCAGACATATGCAAATTCAGGGAAGGTCAAATTGAGTTTGAGAGCTTTAGCTTCATCATGTTTGGATGTTTGTTCTCATCACAAAACCCAAACGGAATTTGGTTCAACTGATTGGAAAGGCAGGAGTAACAGACATCATGAGCCTCAGTTAAAATGCATTGGCAGCAGTATTTGGGAAGCATGTAAGACATCTGCACTATCCCTCAGCAAGCCTTTGTTGTCAGCCTTTCAGTCTATTCGAACTTAAAGCCTCATCAAATCAGCAACTGAAATAAGTTTCCAAGATAGGAAAAAGAAAAAAAAAAATGACTGTAACAATACTTTCTGAACAGCAAAGAACAACTGAGGAAAAAAAAAACCACCACAAGAAGAAAAAGCTATTCTTAAAATTACATACTTAGAGGAGAGGAGGGGGAAAAGCACTAAAGAAATGCTGAATACACTTTCTCAAGAAAAGCACCCAGACCAGCCAGGCTTGTAGGAATTTTTATTAGTTCTGAAATTAGAAACAGGGCACTGGGGTTGGGGAGAGGGGAGTGTCTCAAACCAGCTGCAGCTCATTTTAATTAAGGGCTAATTAGCAACTAAAGCCTGCTGGAAGTGGGAGAAGCCTACGTCCCTATATAATACAGAGCAGCTCCCTGAAACAGTTTTGGAGAGCTGAGGGATGGTGGCAGTAGGGAGAAGATGACTGATTAAATTTAGAAGTGCTTGAATAATTTTATAGGTATTTTCTTTCCAAAAATGTGTATTTACGTAGAAATTCCTTGGATATACTGTTTTTGTAGGAGAAAAAGGTTAAAGATGAAGGTCTATAGATGCCAGGTATAGAAATTTAGCCTTCTAAATCTATTATTTTTTGAAGCTTATGAGATTTCCCCCCCACACCCCCTGTTCTTTTCTCCTTATTTCTTATCCTAGTTATTCAGGCAGTTCTAATTTTTTATAGAGTAACATGTAACACTTTTTGTGCAATAAAGAAAAATGATAACAGTTTTCTCCTAGTGCTGAGATATTTCTGGATTGCCTGGCTATCTATGATCTGCACCTCCTCACAGAATATAGAGTAGCTCTATGTTTACAAGATCTGCCTTAATCTTGGTTTATCTAAATCTAATCTTTTTTACATGTGAGAATTTAATGGGTGTCTAGGTGATATTTCCTGCTGCTCTGAATTCTATTTATTAGAGGTATGAAAAGGGATAAGAAAAACTAACTAGGGAAAAACCCACCTGCTTGTTTAGTCTTTTGAGGTTCACCAGAGAATAATTAGCTACTTTTCTGAATAATAATAACAGAGATATTCCCTGTCTTCATTATTGCTCCCTAAACTCTGTTAATCTGAGGATCATATGTATCAGAAAAGGCTGCATTGTTGAACCGCATAAGGCAGTGAATAAGAATTTTTAAGTTTAATGTTACCTGGCCCACTTGCAAACCAGCTGGGTAGAGTGACATCAACTCCTAGGGAATCTTTTGATGGGAAAGATGCTTCTGTATAAAACTTAAATCCCTCAGGGCTGTGCTATGAATATGTTTCCCAGTGTTCAATTATATTAGAAACCAACTTATGGAGATGAGGAGGTTTTTAATGACTGAAAAATGGCAGATGTTGCACTCCCCTTGTTAGGGACTTGGGAAAAGGGGAGAGGTCAGAAAAGAATGTGAAGGGAAATAAATTTTTTTAAACTTCTGTTCCTTGGAAAATTGCACAAGTATTCTTTGGTCATTTTCAGGGATGAGAGCAAATGGAAGGTGACTGCCACCGGGCAGTGTGGATTTAACAAGGATAAACTGTGCCTGACTAGGCTTTTTGCTTTTTTCTTTTGGATATCATTTACCTTTACTTAAGCAAATTTTCAGTCTTCCATAGCATGCTTTTTATCAGCTTGGAGATGCATGGACAGATGTGAATATAAGGTGGGCGAAAAACTAGCTGAATTGAAAAGGTAGTGATTAATGTTTTGAATTTTAACCAGGAGGTGATTGAGTGGCCTTTTTGTGAGGGTCAGTACTGAGTTGCTATTGTTTAACATCTTCATCCATGGCCTGGATGATGGTCTGTAGCGTGCTGGCTCCCCATCAGATCTTCCCTCGGGCACTCTTTGGGTGAGACCCCTGATGCAGTAGATGTGGTTGTCTCGGGTATCGTAGGGGTTGCGTACTGTACCCTGTGTACTGTACTCTGCTGTTTTGCTGACTCCTGAGGTCAGTCTCAAACAACTTCTCTGCGGTCCTCAGCTATGCCAGCTGTGTGGTCCTGTTCCACACCAGCTACTGTAACTGTATAGTCTCAGTTTGTATACCTTGTTGTCCATGGTTCTCCACTGATTTTGCTCAAGTAAAAACCTGGATATAATTCTACTATCCCCTACAGCACTACCCAGAAGGGATTCCCAGCCCAGAAGAAAATTTCTTACAGTCACTGGGTTCCTAGTCACATGGTAAGTGACAGGTTTGTTGCACTTTTCTTTCTTCTTTGCTGTGCTCTGAACAGGACATAGTTAACCAACTGGTTTGGGTTTTTTCCTGTATTTATTTCCTTCAAGTCCACCTGGACACCCAACATTTGTTAAGGTATAGGCACGTTTTGCTCACTAAACAGTTTCACTGACTCCACTCTATCACATAACATAATTAAAGTGTGTTGGCTGTTTTGACACAACATACAATATTCACACTAAATCCAACTGTTGGTGTGATTTATTTGATCCAATGAGTTTCTGAGAGACAATATATTTCACTTGCACTGGCAGTGGCCAGTTGGGTTTTGTACTTCTGGCAAGGTAGTAGTCTAGTAACATGGTATATACCTCATAGCAGTCTGATTATGCATATAGTATAGAGGCATGTTCAAACTGGTGTACTGCCTGACACGAAATACAGTGTGCATTTTACCCCTGAATGAGTCCAGGAGATATTGATGCTGTTGAAATGCACCAAGTGCTGCAGAAATTAATTCTGTTGGTTTATTTTGGGGGCTGCCTGTTTTCAGCTGTATGTTCTTGAGACAGCTTGATAGCAGAGGGAGAAGAAACCACTGAAAAAGAAGGGTATGGCCTGATATGGATAAAAGGTATCTTTATTTGACAATTCACTTGACTTGAACAGTCTGTTATAGGTATCTCCGGTATCTGGTAATGGAACTTTTCACTTTATTTTCCTTTTCTTTAAATTAAAAAAAACCTGTTCAGTGCTGAAGTGTATATCAAGTTGATTTCACAGTTTTCCAGCTTTATTGAAACTTGCATCATGTTTTATCATCAGCAGTGATGTTTGGAAGCTGAATCCACTAAATGACAAAGGTGAAAATACAATACGACCTATGCTAAAAGATCCATCATCTAGGAAATAAAACTATAAGAAGAATCCATGTCTATAATCTAAAAAAAAAAAAAAAAAATTAAGATAACTCCACGTGCAATAAGGGTAACAACATGTTGTAGCTGAATGTGGGAAGAGTGGAAATACTGAGAGTAAGAATTCATACCGAACATTATGCTTTTATAAGTTATACCAGCAGAGAACCAAGTTTAGGCTGATGGTAGAAGTTAATGTTTGTGGATATATGGCATGTAGTGGTATTCCAAAGTATGATACATTTACTACTAGTATGCAAATATCTTCAAAGTAATGTCTAAACAAAGAAACAAAACTGCCAAGTGAAGTGGTAAGCATCGTTCTTATATGTGATGCCTACAAGCAAAATAAATCTGAAATCCTAATCTAGAGCCAGAGAAATGATCTTGTAGTCTTGTTTGGAAAGCAGAGGAATCCACATACAGTAGTGTGCAGGACTTGTCAGGACCTCAGAACTTGGAAAATAACTTGTTGTTGTTTGTTTGCCCAGAAGGAAAAGGAGTTCTTGCTTTTTAAAGCTGTGAAACTGTCAGTTTCAGAAGATTCGCCTTCTCATTAAAGTGAAATTTCTTCTGTGCTGTAATGAAGTGTTGGCTTCTGGCTATGTTAAACTTAATTATAATTATTTTCCTCCTAACACCTTTGTATCTGATGATTCTTGTCTTACCAAGTCTGATAGCAGATGCAAAATTAAAAGTGTATCTAATGTTGAATTCATGGTAATTTGTTCAGTTCTTATGATCTGAGTGAAATAACCTGTATGAGATAATATATTTGATTAATCATTTTTGTACTGATTTAATGCATTTGTTAGAAAACATCAAATAACTACAGAAACCAATTTAGATAAAACTTATTACCATAAATAACTTATTTGAATTGTTAGTTCAGGCAACCAAAAAAAGAAACCTAGAATTGCTGATGATGTTGTTGAATGTTTAGAATGTCCTAATTTTCCTCTGTAAAACAATATTTGGAAATACCTCTCCTGATTGTAACAGGATGAAGCAAACTTAAAATGTTATGCTCTTGAAGTGTCTTTGCAGACGTTACTATGTTAAAGTTAACATGAAGATAGGTACTTATCAATCTTATTTGACCTCTTTTTTTTTGTTGTTGTTGTAGACTAAATTTAAGGCCAGTGTCATTATGTCCTCTAAAATTTTACAGAAATCTTGTATCATGGGTTGTATGGGCTGATGGGTTGTATGGTTAGGATTTAAAGACGACCTCTTCCAAAACCTGGTCTGGGGGATTAAAGTGGAGTTCAAACACACTGAAAGATGATATTAGTATTTCCAGAAAAAACACAATTTTTTATTTTTCTGTTCATAGCAATTATTTTGTTTGGTTTAACCTGGTTTGGACTACAGAAATGAGAAACCCCTACTTAACTGCCGGTTTGATTGCCAATCCACTGAGTGGAAGTTGGACCTCAGGTTTTGTATGTCCTTGCTGTTCTAGCATATGGCTACAACTGGTGGTAAGTGAACTGTACCTGCTTGCAGTTGCACTTGTAGCTGTTGCATTAATTAGTGAGTGATTATTGATATTTCAATATTTTAATGACCTTTGGAAATCAGCAGCAGGTTTTGGAAATAGTTTCTGTATGAAGATGCTGCTTCATGAAGTTTTATGAGGAGCTTATATACACAAGTCACTCCTGAGGCAGGCTACTTCAATAATCTGGTTACAAATTATCACTGGTTATCTTGAGGTCTGTGACTAGCTAAGTAAGTTCACAGTTGCCAAAAAGCTGGAAACATAAGGTGTGTAGAGCTCAGGCTTGATGGTTGATATGGGTTGGACATGACTCAGTTGCTAGAATTCTTTTGACCTGTGTCCTCAAGCTGTGATAAGACCTTCAATGGTGCCATTTTCCTCATTGTATCTACAGAAAGAGTCTGAAAGTATCCTTATTACAGAAGTATTAAATGAACAACTCTAGCTCAAAGAAGATGTCCTGGAGAGACCCAATAGTAAGTGCAGAACAGCAGCTTAGAGTTACTGCCAAGCACCATTACTGGTTCAAAGGAGAAGAAACCGCCTCACCCTGATAGGCATAATAGAGATATCACTTCCAAAAAAAAGAAAAGCATATTAGGAATAAATCTGCCTTGCAACCAGTAATGTAGTTGTGCAACCATCAGGCAGAGAGCCATTTGGGTTTTTGGATTTTGTTTTTTTCCTTGTACACGAAAGTGCTTCCGTGTCTTTGACCTGTGCAGCGCTTAGACATCCAGGAAAAAAAAAAATCTCTCATAATGAGATTTCTTGGGTCTCTTAAGCTACATCTTCAAATAGTAGCAAATAAAGTGGGTCCTGGGTTCCTGCACTGACCTGCGAAGGTCCAAGCTATTCAGTCCACACTGGTGAAGTTGTGGTCTGTGCCAGCTAACACTTAGCCCCTGACAAATGGTGTTTGTGCTCTGTTCAAAGCACAGCATGTGGCACATGCTGTTTCCATAGGCAATTTGGATGTAGCCTGACAGTTCTGTGGAAAAAAGGGTTTGGATGTGGTCTGATTCATTTAGAAGTTCATGTTGCTTTAAAAAAAAAGCCTGTTAGTATAAATTCAAGCAGCCATTCAGTAGAGTCAAAGACCTGCTCTTTCAAAGGGGTTCTTCAGGGGCAATGGGAACCTTGGGGGAACAGCCACTTGGTAATATTATTATTATATTCATGAAAGTCTTAAAAACATGTTGTAAAGAGGTGTTCAGGTCCTTGCAGCTAGGTTGGTCAGGAGAGCTAAACATTTTCTGTGTAAATAGGAAAAAACCTTTTTCTTTCTAAGAAGTCTTGCTATGGCCAGGAGATATTTTGTACGTGTTTCAAAGGACCCTACTTCCTCTGAGTCTCTTGGAATAATAAGATAGCATTTGGCAAAAAAAGGTTGGCAAAAGCACCTTGACTTCAGGCAGATTTTATGGTGTTCGTTGGCTTACCTTAGCCTCATCCAGTTCTAGCTATAAAGGTGGGTTTTTTTGCCAGCATCACCAATATGATTCAGTGTCTTATTTCATATACTTGGTGAGACCTATAGAGATAAAATACAAAGAATTAAGTTCAGGACACTGGATTGCAACTTAGGCTAGCAGAAGGTATCTCTATCTTCTCTAGAAGTGCATCTAGGAAAGCAAGGGAAATAGTGCGTTTCTTCTGATAAATGTGGTACATGATGCATTAAAATGCTCTACAAAATATATTGAAGTATTTATTTACTCCTACTTTTATGTCATAGCATTTCAGTTATTCACGGCTTAGGAGATAATTTTTAATTTGTATCTGCAAGCAATTACGCCAACACATCACAAACAATTTTATTACAAAGTATTAAAATTAGTATTTGGAAAACACTGCAGAACTCTCAGGTGCCTGTCAACTTACAGTAGTTGGAAGTTCCAATGTGTAAAATTGTTGCGACGTTAATATGTTTAATGGCTTTTTTGTAGTATTCTTTAACATCGAGAGTGGATGACATCTGTCTTCAGCTGGACAGAGAAGTTAGATTCCACCTCAAAAACATCCCAACCAGCACTAATTTTAATTCATTGTTATTCTAATCAGTCACTTCATAGTAAGAATTTTGTGTTCAGTAAGCCACACTGACTGGGTACTGGTGTGTCCTGCTTTTGAGCCAATGAAGGTTTCTGACTTTAATTGTTAGTGTCTTAAATGGAATGATTTCTTTCTGTTTCTGGAATAACTATAGTATAACACTCTGTCTAAACTATGGTCCCTCTTCTCATAAATTATTTCTTTCTGTTTGGAATAACTATAGTATAACACTGTCTAAACTATGGTCCCTCTTCTCATAAATTAGCCTTTCAAACCAACTTCCAAATTTGGTTGGTTCTGAAGGCAAATTTATGATGGGAATTGCATTGACCATCAAAGTCCTTGAAGCAGCTTGGAAAACTGTTGAGTACAGATGTAAGCTTTTATTAATTCACTACATGTGATATTCAAGGTGGAAGTGGAGTTTGCAGTGGCTTGAGATGAGTCAGACTAGTGTTGATTTCTCCACTTCTTACCCTCTCTCTCTAGGTCTTAACAGTTGCTTTTTAACCTCTACACTGATTCTTGGGCACTCAAGGTTGCTTTGGTTATGTTTCTGCCTCCATTTTACATACCATATTTTTGTTCTTGCTTATTACCTTTACCCACTGTGTCATCATTTGTGAGCTCTTCTGTTCTTTACAGTCCATTGAAATAAGAGAGAAACATAGAAGAACACAGTTGCAGTGATCAGAAAAAGGAAAAAGCTCATTGCAGTTTTTCAAGGTGCTCTAGGAACTTTCCCCATGTAACATACGTACATTATCTACTCAGAGTAGACATGCACCATGCCATATTTCTAACAGCAAAACTCTACCAAACTTAGTAGTATAGCCAGAATCATGTTTTCAGGAACAATTTTAGAATGTGTGATGAAATCAATTAAATGCAAACATACTTTGATTTATAAAAACCGGACTCTAAGATGGTCAGATTTAATATGGAATAGAATTGGGAGAGTTCCATACTGGTATACGACTGTATCTGAGAAGAACTTGATCAAAGCTAAATTTAAGACTAAAGTTTAGGCCAGCTTTGGGTTTTGTTGAACATATATGCAAAAAAGTCTTGCCTCTAGGTTTAATCAGTTTGAAAATCTTTGCATTTTCAAAGAAAGGCCAGGCAGAGTTTTTTAGTTAGGGAAGATTAATGCATGCTGCTGGGGATTTTTATATTAGTTCATTCTTCTTTCCTGCTGTCTGCAGTAATGTCTGTTGCTCATGTTTTCAACCAGTAAAACACAATCTTAAAATTATAGGTTGCTAAATATAGATAACTTGCCACATCATTTAGTTTGACAACTTATTTGTAATGAAAACCCCAAAGCAAAATCCAAAATGTTAATTGGGGCAGAAATGAAACCTTGCAATAATTTTTACTTATTGCTGCTTAATTACAAATTAATAGTGGCTAGAAAATATGATTATAAAGCCAAACAATAAATGAAATAAGACTATGGTTAACTCAGAAGAGGGTTTGTTTCTCACTGGATTCCATTTAAGAGATAAGGGTCATGATTTCAAGGTAAAACATTCTGCAACATAAGGATCTTTTTCAACAAAAGGTAAATAAAACTGAATTCCCCCTTTATAAACACATAAAATCAGGTTTTGCAATCATAGGGAAAGTAAATAATGCATGTTTTATAACCCTAGGTTGACTTCAACTGCCTTGTAATTGAGTTTATTTGTGAAGGGAATTCTTTACATCTCTAGGAATTAGAATTATATATAGAACTTGGTTTATATTTGTGTATTTATGCACTAGCATAAGTAGAAAAAGATGGGGTTTTGCTACTCATCAGCTGAAGACAAAAATGGTGGGATTATATAAAATGTGAATATTTATGTGTCACTAGTCTTGAGAATGCACGTGCATGTATGTATGCGAATATGAAATTGCAGAATTTTTGAAAGAAATATTGCAGAAAAAAATTCATTGTATACCTTGGAGTCAAATTCCTGTGACTGAGCAGCTAGGATACTAACTCACACTTTTTTTTCAGTCTGTTATGAGGGCTTTTTGTAAATATCCATTTACATGAACTAATCATCAGGTATATCTCCCTAGTAGAGTTGGGCTCTCAGGACTTCCCCTCCAGCTGAACAATCTAGGCCTGAGATTGTACAATCATGATTTCTTTCTAAGTATTCCAAAACAACTTTTACTCCTGTTTGAAAGGTAAATTGTAGAAAAAAAAAAAAAAAGTAGGTGGGGAAAAAAATTAGTGGTCAGCAGTGGTAGGTTCATAGGGTTGTTAATGTGTTCATCAGAGGGAATAATTGTGAAACAACAAGATTTTCTATATGAAATGATTCTGATATATTGATACAAAAATTATTAACATAAGCAAGATTAAGTTAAAAGTAAAAGATCTCATGCTGCTACTGACCTGTTGGCATAATGACTGGCATAGACTGATGATTAGATTCCACTGACCCTTTGCAAATTGCCTCTGGTGCATTAACCAGCACACCCCTTTCTTGGTTCTTGTCCTTTCTGGAAACCTTTTCATTCATGTTGCAGCTTCATTTGTGTCAAATAGACACTTACTATTAAGCCTTCAATAGACTTCTACTGTAAGAAGATGTCTGAAAGAAAAATAAACTACAATCTCCATCTTAAACTTCTGTTTATGGACTATTTTAGACACTGACATTTTGTTTCCTTTGCCCACAGGTTTTCATGAGTAACAGGAACTACAACAAAATCATGGCTACCTGTGAAGATACTCACCTGAATCATGGACATCCCACAGGTTTCATTAACAGCTACCAAATCTGGGAATATGCCATCTTGACTCATTCACTTGTGCTTCTACAGCTGACAACGAGTAACGAGACTTCTTTAAACCCCGCACCTTCAAAAGTCTCCTATAGATAAACTCATATAAACATTTATGTTTTAATATCAGTAGATAAATATTATCACTGCTCAACTGGTATGTCTTGAGGATGTTATGATGAGGCAAGTCAACCCAGAGCAAGGCACTTTTTTTGTCTTTCTTGTAAGGCTGTGCTACACTTAAAAGTTCCATATACAGAGAAACACTTTTCCTCCTGGAAAGACTGTAAAACCTTCAGGGTTGGAAGATGGTGAACATAGCATCATGAACATCCTTGGTTATATGTAGCAAAGACACTAATAGAAGAAGTTATAGCAAGGCTATTTGTAATAGCTTTGCAATAAAAGCACAGCCTTTTGCAATAAAAGCAAAGAATGGAGAACAGGTGGAATTCTTCATTTTATTCAAAGTGTCAAAGTGTTTTATCTAACTATTTCTAAAATAAAAGCACATCAAATTATTAATAAATTTAGCTACTAAAAATTTTAAACTGCCTTTAGATTCTGTACTGAAAAAGCTAAATGCACTTTTACCTATCCAGTATTTACACTGTATTAACCAAACCTAAATGCATAATTTCTACATTAACTGCTGTTCTAGATGCTGACATAGTTATAAATGTAAATACGTCCCATGCAGTAAGGCATTATATAAACGTGAATTATATTGTCTGTACAGTTCACCTTAATCCATAAGTATGTGCTATGAATGCCAAGGAGATTATTTGTCACTTTGATGTAAGTATCTGTCCATTAAGAAACAAGACGAGGTTGATCCTTTTGTGTTGTATGAACGTGGAAGATTCAGCTTTTGTCCAGGAAAACTCTACTTTAAAGTTTGGTACTCGGGGTTTTTGTCAGGGAGCACAGAGCTGGCCATGAGACTTTTTTTTTTCCCCCTGTATTTTTAAGCAGAAACTTAAACTTTGAATGGGGTTGTCCTCACTCTGCAACTGTTAAATAAAGATTCATTAAATGAGCAAGAAGACAAATTGCAGAGAAAGTGAGAGAAAAGAGGCAGGAGAGAGATGAGCAGAATTATTCTAAGGCCTCTGAAGTATTTGGCCTTCCTAGTAGCAATACAGATAAGTTAGTTTCTGGTAGTTCCTTTCGTTACTGTAATGCTGAAAAATGTTGTAGGCAGCCATTGGGGCTTAAGCTCTATCTTTAGAATGCAGGGTATTTAGAAGAATAAACTCCCTCCTTCTCATCAGAAATCTTTGAGATGCTTTAAGTCAGGCACATGGAAACATGGCTCATTTTTAAAGAGCAGGTCTATCATTTCCAATATCTCCAATCTATGTGAGCCTGAAGAGCTAGCTTTGAGTTGATAGCTGGACAGTTCATAAATTCAAAGATGTTCTCCAAGCCAAAGGGTAGCTCATGATGATTTATCTTCCTGTGCAGTTTGGCTCGTGGAACTTCGACTAGTGCTTCTTTATTAGGTCCAATAATTTTATCACTTACTGGTGTGCACTTTGAATATGTGACATTGAGAACACCTCAGATGCACATTCACAGCAATTTACTACATAATTTGCTGTCACTTTCTGTAGCTGGACACCTACTCGAACAACTTATGCCACAGAACAATGGAGATATGTACATTTATTTCTTTGCCCCAGCCAGGGAAGTTTTATTCTGCTGTCATATGACAATAAGTCATATTGAAATATGAAAATATGGTATATTTTCCTTATATTTTCCAGGCAGGATATGGTACTTTTCTGCGGTACTTTTCCACACAGTTATGCTATAGGAATATCTGTAGTGTGTCAGATGAAGTATGCATCTAGCCTTGTAATCTGTCACTCAGTGACCAGTATTTGATAAATTGATAAAAGTATAGGATGGAGGGAAATAAGCTGTGGTTCTTTTCTGGAGTCCTTTCTCCCAGCTTGAGGAAATTTCTGTTTAGAATCCCACTAACTAGCAGAAGTGCCTTTACTTTATAGCCCGCAGTGAAATTATTTTATAAATGTCTTCAACTTCTTCCATTGCCTTTTGAATACTTCTAAACATTTGATGCACAACTACCTGGTAAGGAGTACTGTTTTAACTGTACGCTTTGAAAATGCATGCTTATTTTGGATCTGCCCGCTTTATATTTCATTCTATTGAAAGAGACAATGAATTGCTTGTTATCTTTTTATCTTTTATGTGCCACTGATGGCATCTGTCATGTACCTCTTCATTCATCTATTTTCCAGGCTGAAAAGCACTAGTCTGTTTTACACGCATCATGCTGATGCAGTCCTGTACCTTTGATCATCTTTGTGCTTCTACAAGAACTTGAAAAGGTACTGAGAAGCTAAATGACATTGCAGGGGAACTGCAAATACGAGTGAGTCTACAGGCCTCTCAGGTCTTGTTTTACAATACAACATTACTTTTGAAACTGTACATCGTACCTCAAACCATGTCTCCACTAGCTGGAAGTGACCGTAGTAGGTTTTCTTTGAGATGATTATTGGTATTGTATTCTCCTCCCAAAATACATGAAGTCAGTCAAGCACAGGAGGAGAGGAGGGTTGTAAAGGAAAGTGGGATTATATCTATGCTCAGATTTCTGAAGAGTATTAAGATAATAAAGGCAAAAATTATTTCTGACTCACACTGTTAGAAGAATAGGGCAGCCTTTCCATTTGATCTGTAGATCTAATGCTTAATACCGCTAACATTTCAAGGAGTGGCAGGAGTGTTTATCATTTGACAAATATAAAAACCACTTCAGACAATAAAATGCTTTGAATTTTTTTTATTTGCAATTCATAAACCAGCTTGCTACCTTGAGAATGACATGCTTTTCTGCTTCCTTGCCTTTTATTTGGTGTGTCGATTCTCTTAAGCTAAACCATAAACCATGTGGTGTTTTTAAGGATTGTCTTTGTAAAGTTTGCCTTGCAGACTGCAGTTCTTTAAAGGAAGGTGAATAGAATCTCTTATGCAAGAAAGACTTTTAAAAAAGGGTATATCATTTATTTTTCTCACCTGAGGTGGTGCTTTGGAAGCAGGTGGGGTTCAAAATGTTCGTGGTGCAGCCTGATTCTGAGAACAATTTTAAAGCACTGTCCATCCAAGGCTGCCTCTACATGAAATTCAGACTGCCTGAGTTCAGGCTGTCCACAACTCCCCTATGCTTTTGTGTCAGGATGCTTTGCGACCTTTTGAGGAAGGACTGTCTGTGACAGATGGGTTATGTAGACTTACTATGCATGTGGTCCTGAGGATACTCTCAAATACATTCCACTTGTAAAATTTTTTTTTATATTGTTTTTCCCTCCATTGGAAAATGTCATGAGGTCTACTGTAGAGAAGACTGAAAGGGTCATTACAGGCAAGGAGTGAAGCATGGGTGGTTAATTTGGTCTTAAACTGGCATGCCTCTCCCACACCCAACACCACCATGAATGTAGATAGAGTTCTTCCATCCATATAGGGACAATTTTCACAGACACTGAGGGTCAGCTGCCCATGGATCTTGGGACTTACTAAAATGCAGGAAAACCTATTCTGTTTGCAGGAAAAAGTTCCCTTCCTCTGCAGTTACTGGCAGGAGTTACAGTGCTGAGCTATTGATCATTTGCTGACAAGTCAATGGTGCTCGTGAAATCATCATCTGATTTCAGTTGACACTTCTGGGAAGGAGAGGGAAAACTTCAGATAAAAGGGCCAGGTCCTTAGCTGATACAAAGAGGTCAAGCTTCAGTATGGCAGTAGCCTTAGTTTAAGCCTACAGAAGCAATCTTTTATTGGAGGTGCAACCATCTCAGGTATGATTTTTTGCAACCTGAAGGTCCTTATTTTACTGCTGTATTACACAATTTCTCAGTAGTGTCATGTTAAAGAATTATGATGAAATACCGCACAGTTGAGATTCTACTGGGAGACAAGGTCCTGCTGTTTGAACTGTTTAAGTGCAGATGCATTGGTTCTGGAAACTAAAGGGCCTTGGGAGAAAGGATGTCACAGCATGAAGATTTGGATGTACATCATAATGAGTTGTCACTGATGCATGTATCAGTAAAAAAGGGCAAAACTTTTGTGAGTTAGTATCACATCTGTGACTTGATATCAAGACCTTCTCTTATGGGCTGTGATGTTTCTTCATATGTTTCAAGGTCAAAGTATTCCCAAACTTGTGTAGAATTAGAGTATCCTGGGATACCACACATGCTGGCCAATGAATTGGTTTTAAGATGTCTTGATGACAGGCGTATGGAAACTTCTGAGGGAAGATTTAAGCAGAGATGTACAGAGCACAATACTTCAACAGTGTGCCTCAATTACGGTTGTAAGCTTTTTTTTTGGCATTCAGATGTTTATCATCACACTTAATAAATATTTCCATACCTGTCTTACACTATGCATAATGAATTCCCTCTGGGAACTTTAGCAGAAGTTTGGGACCATGGAGACAGTTTTCTTGCTGGAGATAATTCAATGATGCAAGGTCTTGATTAAAGTACCTGGTAATGAGGTTTTTATTCTTAGTTTACACTGCAACATACCTGAGATAGAGGAAGTAACTAATTACATACAGGTAAATTCCTCTCAAATACTTTCTCAGTGCTGATTTCCAGGAAACAGTCCTGAGGACTGAAGTAAATGAGGTTAGAAGAACAGAGTAAATTCTATAGCTGACTGCAAGAGCATCCCTTAAAATTGCAGTGTAGGGATTGCATGGTAACTAAATGTACTATGTTGAATGATGTGTGTGTATAAACCGATTTGTGCTCCATGAGAGGGTAACGCACAGAACCTGTAGTGTACTTAACTGCGTACTTCTGACTTGCTGCTTTTCTAAACACGCTCGAAACCCTAGGCTTGACAGACTTGTGCATGATATCAAAGCAGACTTGATCAGATAAGCTGTGGGGGCCTGTCCATGTTTATTCCACCACTGTTCTCGCTAGCTGTACCTCCCACCATAAAGGAATTGAGAAGTTACTCATTTTTGTAGCAGGTTGTCCAAGTCAGCATTGCCATAGAAACTAACTTTCAGAATTCTTTGTCTCCTCAGTTGCAGATTGTTCACTTTCGCTTTTGGCATTGATACCAGCTTTGCATTTAATAATAGCCTTTTGTTTGTAAGCCAATAAACAAGGGTGCATAGGTTCAACATGGAGTGTGATTACTTGCTTCTGGCACCCTGAACTTCTAAAACTACTCTGTTGAACATGGCAGGGTGTGAATGACCCAGAAACATATTGAAACATAGTTAAGCTCGTATTTTTCAGATATTCTCTTCAACACGTCAATGGAAGTGGTAAATGGCAGGCATTTTCATAAGCTTTAGTCGTCATGAGATTTATAACAAAAATGCTACCTCCTCCTAGAATTAGCTGCCTACACACAGCCTTCTTCACAATGGGTCTGATAGCACAAAGAACCACAGAGGGATGCATCAGATTATCATTCAGTGTATCTCAGACTTGAACTAATTGTTTTATAATAAAAGTGAATTGTTTCTGTGGGGGTGGAGTGTATCTACCTTACAAAAAAAAAAAAAAAGGCATACTCCCACACTGAAATTTCATGGTTTATTTGTATAGGACAAGTTATGATCTGGTAGCAACAACTGCAGTTCTGATAATCATTGTGCCTGTTGATTACTGTCTGCTGCAACTGCTTAGAGATAAAACATTCTCAGAAATGAAAAAAAAAAAAAGCCAATGAAGAAACATCTATGAATAATTTATATTTTAAAAATAATTCAGTTTTTCTCCCAAACCAGATTTCAGTTTAGCTGCAATAGCTACTCTTGAGAGAAAAATTAAAAAAAAAAACCACAATAAAACTTTCCAGATGCTGATGTTCTGCAACCAAAATTGGCAGGTGAAAAATCAGCTTGATCCTGTAACATGCTTAAACCTTGACTAGTTACCCTAACATAAATCAATCCATCAAAATGTAGTTTACCTGTTTCTAATTACTTTGTCTTCAATGCTGATATTGTAGCTATTTTTCTTGCTATCATGATGAGAAGAGACACTTATATGAATAAGAATTTTTCCTTTGGCTTATAAAGACTATTTCCTCTAGTAATTTTGAATGTACTGGTAAGCCCTACCCAGAAAGCTGGGATCGCTTTTGTTCTATGTGGGTGTCCATTACGCGAAATATTACTGTCGATTTTATAACGTTTGAGAAAACCTTCAGAAGAAGAGTAGGGTGAGAGAAATAAAGTTGAGGAATACATGAACAAATTTCCAAGAGCACAGTATTTGGAAGAAATTGAGGGTAATGCCTTAAATTTTCTTACTTGCCCGGAGATATGTCCATCTTTAAGATGGTATATCCTTGTTTGCTTTCCTTCTGGTGCACAACTGTCTATTGGAAAAAAGCAATTTTATTGACATAGAAATATTTTATGGTAACGTACTTTTAAAAGAAATTCAGCATTATTGCAATTTTTTTTCAAAATTGTGTTAGCTGCACTGAAAAAAAAACAACCTTGCTTAAAGTAGTTCCCTTTTTTTAACCTATTTATATTTAAATGGTCAATAACTCCTTAACTTTGATTTCAACATTACATGAAAATACTAGTATCAATTTTATGTAATGATAAAAATAGGTTGGAGAGTCACAAGCAAGCATTACTGTTGATTGGAGTTCTCCGTGAGACACTACAAAGTGACCCTAGTACTTCCCCATTTCTGCCTTGTGTGTGTCTTTTTCCTGAGCATGCGTACTTAGATGGGGGAAATGCCTGACTCCCTTATTGAGTTGCTTGAGTTGGTTGGTCTGACCCTAGAAAAGCTCTTGCCATAGTACTATACTTGTTCAAAGTATTTTTAAATACCACAACTGTGTGCTTTTGTGCCCGTGCCAATGCTGACTGGCAGTGGCCGAAAAGCTCCCACTGACTTCAAGTGAACTTGATTCATGGTGCGTAGCCTAGAGCGCAAGTAGCTGCTTCTAGTGGTGACTATGCAGCTATGAAAGGTTTTCTTTTTGTATTATTTTTTTTCCTCCCCATAAAGCCCCTATCCACTTATCATTAGCACTATGGAAAAGGACAGACAAAAGCCTGGATATATTCAGGTGCATCTACCCAGCAATACAACTAAACCCTTATGCTTATGGTTTCATTCTCTGAATACCCAATATACGTTCAGATTGGACCTGTTAAGCAAGACATAAACAAATTCCCACAATCACAGTCAATTGACAAATCTGAAGGCATTAAGCAAGAACTTTAGGATAATCACCTTTTAATTGCCTGTGTAAGGTTTTCTAGTCCATCTCAGTACAAAGTAGAATCTGCATAGATGAATAACGAAATCACTTTCTATCTCAGAATATTTGTGGAAGAAAGCTGTGTTAGCTTTTTGTTAGGTTTCTGCATGAGTGTTTAAGAATGGCTTAGTGTGAGAAAAATCTTCCCTATGTAGTATATTTTATAGCTGATTGTTGCCCGGCATAGATACAGATTGACGGGCATGCCTCAGGGCTCTCCTGAGAACATAACCTGACACAGATCCTTCAGATTCCTCTTTGAGGTATGCATATATTTTTTTTTCCTTTAAAAAAAGCCCCAAACAAACAAAAACAGAACAACAACAACAAAAAAAACCATCCCAAGAAATGCGATTTATAGGAAGCTGGTGCATACTGGAGTCTTTCCCATTTAGCCTGCACATTTAATCTTTTTCTATATATGCTACTGCGGGGGGAAAAAAAAAACCAAAAACCTATGAAGGACAGATGCCCCACGTTTTCTCTTCTCTTAAGAACATGTCATCAGTCACTGACTATCTTAACCTGTTCCTTGGTGGTGTGTTGATCAGAATAGTTAATGAAACACACACCAGAGGTAAAGAGGAGGAGAACAGCAAACCTAATATCTGATACCTTCTAAGTCTCTTTTCTAAAATATATTTGCTATCCCCATCACGCTTTGAAACCCTGTGGTAAAGGGGACATAAATATCATTATTTGCTCTTAGGTCTGTCTGTTTCAAATTACAGCAAAAGTCGCAAAGACCAAATACCAAGTCCTATTTCATGTATTAATCACCATAAACTGTAATGGGATTCATATCTGAAAACATTTATTGCTCTGTATAGCAAGGATATTTTTAGCTACTTTGAAGGTTGTTACTATGAAAAATAATTTCTACATGGGGAAAATGATAGCTGCTTTTAAATTAGATATTAATCTGGGAGCAACACTTATTTAAGCTAAACAGTATAATAAAGATAACTTCTCTGGGCATTTATAATAAAAGCCTGAGATGTGCAATTAAAGCAAGGAGTCAAGTACTTAGGGCTTTCTTTCTGTGTTTGTCCTTTCTTTGCTGAGTTGTGTATTTGGAAGGTTAACCATTGTGAGAGTTGGCTGCCCGAGAAGTCCAACTGGATAATACAGCATGAAGGCAACAGCCTTTTAGATAAACAAGTATATAACATGGAGGAGTAATAAACCCAGCTATGCTGAATGCAGCATTGACCCATAAAAGGCAGAAAGAGGAGAAGCAGGATGAAAATTTAACAAAGAAATGTGTGGCTTTACTTACCTCAGAATCTCACCTTTTCAGTACATCTGCTGACTGTCTTTTCCTGGGTGAACTGAATGGGTTCATAGAAGAACCTCTTGTCATTGTGCATTGTCTCACCCACTGCATAACATTGGCCAGAAAATTACCTGTAAAGAAAGAAAAAAAAGTCTTTGAACAACAGTATTTAGAACTTAATTTAGAAAATCACGTGTGTGACAATGATGGGCAATTGAGAAGCTATCCTGACCCTGAGGTAAGTTGTACTGATTTGTACTGATGGATATTTTCCTACTCTGCTCAAGAGTACAAATAACTCCTGGATTGAATGGGTCTGGTTTCCAATTCCAGCTCTAATACAGTCAGGGAACATTTCTGATCTCTCCCTGATAACATAACAGAATATAATCCCAATCTAAAAGTGATGTAGATGTATGAAGAACTCCCTCTGCATCCCTCAGGATCCAGTCATGACAGAAGAATGCAGTGAGACAGGGATGGATGGATGGATGGATGGATGGATGAGAACCTACTTACTATCCTCTGTGCCCTAATTTGTGCCACGTGGAAATAGCTGGGTTAGCCCTGGATGATGGAGAGTTTGTGAAGCTGTCGAGAAGTGCTGGGTTGCAGGTTAGGTCTTGTTTCTCGTTCCCTGTATTGGACTGAGCACTGTTATAAAAATGATGTCTCCTATGCTTTTAGTCCTTTGCCAGTTTAATATTCGTAGACAGGGTTCTTTATACACAAACTGTAATACTTTTGTGCAAACATATTTTTACATAAAATGGAGAAAACAAAAGGCTAACACCCATGGCCAAGCAAACAAATCATTCTGGTGGCAAGAAAGACAGTGAGGTTACTGTTGTTCTGCATGGTCAGCATTTAGTTCAGCTGATGTAGGCAAAGAATTTCTTCCAGCTATGAATTTTAGGGCTGATTAGCAGAATATTACTGGTTTGGTCACAGCAAATATTTCCTGAGACACCTTCATAATTAAATCTTTTTGCACCAACATTGTGTCACTGAATAATTTCTAACAAGAAAATAAAAGGACTTATATTGACAAGTGTTTTGCCCATAGTTTAAAGGACTAAATTTTGTGAAAGATCATTTTCTGCTGTCTTGCCTTTATTTTTAAACCTACTTACTATGCTCTGTGCCCTAATTTGTGCCACGTGGAAATAGCTGGGTTAGCCCTGGATGATGGAGAGTTTGTGAAGCTGTCGAGAAGTGCTGGGTTGCAGGTTAGGTCTTGTTTCTCGTTCCCTGTATTGGACTGAGCACTGTTATAAAAATGATGTCTCCTATGCTTTTAGTCCTTTGCCAGTTTAATATTCGTAGACAGGGTTCTTTATACACAAACTGTAATACTTTTGTGCAAACATATTTTTACATAAAATGGAGAAAACAAAAGGCTAACACCCATGGCCAAGCAAACAAATCATTCTGGTGGCAAGAAAGACAGTGAGGTTACTGTTGTTCTGCATGGTCAGCATTTAGTTCAGCTGATGTAGGCAAAGAATTTCTTCCAGCTATGAATTTTAGGGCTGATTAGCAGAATATTACTGGTTTGGTCACAGCAAATATTTCCTGAGACACCTTCATAATTAAATCTTTTTGCACCAACATTGTGTCACTGAATAATTTCTAACAAGAAAATAAAAGGACTTATATTGACAAGTGTTTTGCCCATAGTTTAAAGGACTAAATTTTGTGAAAGATCATTTTCTGCTGTCTTGCCTTTATTTTTTTCCAAATCATGCAGTTACAAGATGGGACAGACAGATTGAAACAACCATTTTCCCAGACAGTTAACTTAGACGTTGCACACGAGACCATCCCAAAGCATTGTGTAACAGAGTTCAAGATCCATTTTCATATTGCCTCCAGAGAAATTGAGAGGTATAGAAATGGAGACCCCTTGCTCAGAGAGAAGGAGTACTGAATTAGGCTGTGGAGCTGCTGCTCAAAACAGAATATTACTCAGCTTAAGGGAACAGTGAGTTGCAAAGAGCTTCACTCTGGGCTGCACCATTAAGAGCTGTGCTAAGCTCTTCACAGCAGGAAGAAGAGCTGCTCAAAAGTCCTCTGAGAGTGACTTGATTCCTTATAAGAAGCAAAGATAATATTTATCACAGATGAACAGACACGTTCTTATGCAACTTTTTTGAGGTAGCCACAATCCTGTTACATACAAATTTTTAAAAATTTGATCTATTTTTTCCCCAACCACTTTTTCTTTTTAGCTATTAAAAAAAAAATCTATTCAACATGATAACATTAAATAATAGAATGAAGCAAGGAAAGAATGAAAAAAGAAGCAATTCCTGTGATCTTGTAAAGTGAGTTCAAATATTTAACTTCCGCATTCTCAGAAGCCTTGCATTTTAAAATAATGAGCAAGGGAAAACATCAAGAAGGGAAACACACAGAAAAAAGGAAAGAGAGAAAACGGGTAGAATCATAGAATCACTTTGGTTGGAAAAGACCTCTGAGATCATCAAGTCCAACCTTTAACCTAACCCTGTCATCCCACCACTAAACCATGTCCCTAAGCACCTCGTCTATCCTTCTTTTAAATACCTCCAGGGAGGA
>NW_009259801.1:289984-296319 GCF_000687185.1 Egretta garzetta
CAGCCTCTCTCCCCCGAGCCTGTAGCATTGCATGGGGTTGTTGTGACCAAAGTGCAGGACCCAGCACTTGGCCTTATTGAACCTCATACAGCTGGCCTCAGCCCATCGATCCAGCCTGTCCAGGTCCCTCATCAGAGCTCTCCTCCCCTCGAGCAGATCGACACTCCCACCCAGTTTGGTGTCATCTGCAAACTCACTGAGGGCACACTCAATCCCCTCATCCAGGTTGTTGATAAAGTTATTAAACAAGACTGGCCCTAGAACTGAGCCCTGGGGGACACTGCTTGTGACCGGCTGCCAACTGGATTTAGTTCCATTCACCACAACTCTCTGGGCTCGGCCATCCAGCCAGTTTTTAACCCAGCGAAGAGTACATCCATCTAGGCCATGAACCGCCAGCTTCTCCAAGATAATGCTTTGGGAGACTGTGTCGAAGGCTTTGCTGAAGTCCAGGTATACAACATCCACAGCCTTTCCCTCATCTACCAGGCAGGTCACCTGGTCATAGAAGGAAATCAGGTTGGTTAGGCAAGACCTGCCTTTCATGAACCCATTCCTACATGGAATACAAATAAAGTATTTACTTTATTATCAAAATAAGCAAACTAACCCTTGATTTTATTTTCTCTTTGAATTCAGAATAACATTTTTCTCCGTTATGTTTTTCTAGCTTAATGCCGGTGAAATTCCATAGAATTTATGGGCAGCTACTCTGCTATAAAACTGGTATACTAGAGTATTAAGCTTTTCTGCTCAGCTTTTCTTTTATCACCTCAGATAAATAAGACCTTTTATAGAAATACGCTACTCCTTCAGCACTCTTGGGTGGATCCCGTCCGGCCCCATAGACTTGTGGATGTCCAGGTGGCATAGCAGGTCAAAGGCTGCTTCCTCCTGGATTATGGGGGGTTTATTCCACTCATCGTCCCCATCTTCCAGCTCAGGAGGCTGGGTACCCTGGGGATAACTTGTTGGGCCATTCTCAATACAGCATAATTCCTTCTCAAAATTACAAAACTAGGAGGAGAAGCAGCTAGTTGAAGCATGATGGCTTTTAAATTTTCTGAAAGGTATCTAAAATGTAATTATTAATTTTTTTCAGTTTTTTGTTACCAGTGTGCCTTGAAGGGTGCCAAATTTCCTTTCAAAACTTGACTTCACATTTATTAACCTAATGACCTTCTCCTTACATGGCACTTGCTTTGGTTTTTGTTTCCATTTACTTCTAGCTGGGTGCCAAAAAGGACAGTTTCATGGTAACCTGAAGTATACATGAATCATTCATTAATATGTACTGAATGGCCAGTTCTTCCTCTTTCTTTTCCTCCATTTGCTTCCCAAAATTAAAAGAATGAATTCTTCCCTTCCCTCTTGCAACATTTTTCTACAATAGATCAGAAAGGAACTTTTTGTTTCTTCTAATTTCTATATGACATTTTGGAATAAACTTAACTGGATGTAAATTCTAAAAAATGTGAAGTTTATAAAAGAAAAAAGTTGTCAGGTTTTCTCTTTGGCTAGGAAGTGGAAATTGAAAGGTTTGTTTTAAAGCAATATAGAACAGATTTTCTTCTTCCTTATGATATTTCAAAGAGCTTTACCAACAAACTTTTGTATGCAAAGAATAATTTAAACTATGCATTGTATTAATCTAAGTTATTACATACTTAGCGGATTCACAGAGCCAAATTTTACACTTTTACATTCCCGTACTTTTCAACAGAACTGGGGTTCCTAAGGACCATATATGTGTGTATATATGTGGTTTTGCTTGACACTGCTTCGCTGGTATTTCTACAGACATCTTAATAATCATAAACTTCCTCACAGTGGCTTGGTAGCCTCCTGGGTAGTCAGATATAGTGTATTACTGAAAATTAAATAGCTGAATTAGAAAGATTTAATTATATTTCACATGTCTTCTGTTGGCCATCACAACACAGTAACACTACTTCTCTGCTTAATATTATAGCTCAATGAACTGACATTCTGCATACCCAGCAGTGTAGGAAAGAACCTGAGCCATCAAAAATATTGTGTCTTGAGACTTTGCATGTCCAGAACCATATGTAGCCTGAGTGTGTTGCTATGAGGTCAGTTCAGCCCCACATGCCTAACCCTAAAGCAGCAATCTTGAACATTAAAATGTCTTGTTGTCTGTTGAGTTAGCCATGAATAACCTAGTCCAGATCTACTGAAAAATTGTAAGATCTGGGAAATGAACTCACATGATACTGCTGCATGTGCAAATCCGTCTATCCCCTGTCCTAACATTACCCTAATTTATCACAGGGAATGTGTTGTCCACTGAGAGGAGCATACGTGGCTGTGTGCTCCCTGCCACCAACTTTCCTGTAACCCTGCTCAAGCAATAATCACCAGTGGCTGTTGTGATAGATGCATCTGGTCATGATGGAATCCAGCTCAAAGTGGATTTGGGGGAGACAGATAACACAATAGCCTCTGGCTACTACCTAACCACAACGTAAGTCAATGTCCAACTCAAGCCAGCTGTGGAAGAAATTTAACATCTGCAGCCGGTATGTAAATATGACTATGAGCCAATTATCTTACCCCCATAAATACTGAGCAGTCCAAGAAACCTTTGAGCTCTCCTGCACGGCAGCAGGCTCTACAACAGGATCTTCCCTTGAGCAGGGACGCCTCTCAAGATTACTCCTCGAGGCTGAGAGATTCCTTACTGCAACAGATTCTCAACAAGTGGCTAATAGCATGCTAAACTTTGAAATATTAGCTAACTGATATAAAGGATTGATTGCACATATATAATCCTTTAGACATAAACCGTTGACCAAGTCTGGGACTAGGACTGGATTCAGCCACACCTAGACTCCTCTCTGAGGAAGGAGGTTAGAAAACAAGGGGGTCCTTTCTGAACCTCATGACTCAACAGGAGGGTCTCCCTGACAGCTTTGTCTGACCCTCTCCTCTGTGCAGTAAATAGCCAAGTGTACCTTGCCATTGAATCTTGTTAAACCACTGTTGCATTTACCATTGAACCTTGTCAACTCACTGTTTTATGTCAATAAACTATATTTTTGCCTCCCTCTCCCTCCATCTGCAACAGCGTAATAGAGACTAATAAGTAACTTTGTCTCAGTGTCACTGCATTTATATTGAGAATTGTTCAGCTTCATCAGTCTTCAGCCTCAATTTCATAAAGACTGACTCTTTTGAATTCTGACTATTGCTGTCATTCACATAAATGTTATATCCTTCCAGTTGTGCGGATCTATCTGCAGGACCAGGGCCTTGATTTACACATCTGAACAACATAATTATAAAGGATGTTATCTGGGTGAAAATGTGATGCTGCCAATGCTGGATAATTTGCAAACAACACAGCTTCAGAGTGTCTACCTCCTGAGCATTTTTGGAAAGGTATGGGGAGCATCCAACTGACGGTTAAGAGACCTCCCCATAGACAAACTAAACAAAAGGTAACAATTTATCCCAATGTTTTGGTTCATTGCTGATGAATTTTCTTAACATCTGCTTAAGTGTTTGATTAAAGTATTCTACAAGCCCATCTGTTTCTGGCTGATACAAAACTCTGTGTGAAAGGGGAATTTTTAAAAGCATGCACACCTCATTTAGCAGAGAAGTCATAAAATTAGTGTCCTGATCTGTTGAATTTTCTAAGGGTAAGCCCACTCTGATAACAGCATTAATCAATTCATTAGCTTTATGTTTTGTCAGCTAAGACTTTATGGCATCACTGTGGGGTTTGTAATGTGCCAGTACCCCTTCCATGTTTTGTTACATTCCTCAGACAACAAATTTGACTAAACGAGAGTTAAGATTCAAATTAAATTTTCTTAGTCTAGCAGTATAGCATGCTACTGGATATAAAATGGAGAGGACATGTTTAGGATTTGAAGGGTCTTATTTTTTCCTAGTCATATTCTTGAAAGCCAAGACAACACAATCATATTATGGGATGCACAGGTCACCCGTCTTCCATACCTGATCTATCTCATCCTGAACTTTATGACACATGAACTATACCATGAGCTGGGTTTGTATTCTGATGAGGCAAAATTGTCTTGCGGGTTGGATATATCTTTGAGTTGTCAGTTGGCCACCTCTGCTAAAAACAAGGAATGACAGTAACAGAGTTGTGTGTGTTGCTGCTTCTACTTCGCATAGCAGAATTAAAATGGTACTTTCATATAAATTCAAACATCCTTGCACGCAGCAAGACACTGGAGAACCACAGCCAAATATTATTGTGAAACATTGAGTAAATGCAGAGATTGAGATGCACATCAAGCCCCAAGGAACAGAAAGACATGTCCACCCCAGTTTAGAAAATCTTCGTGGATTTCCTGAATCTTCATGGAATCATTCTGCCACATCTCTGGCCCCCTGTTCCCTATGGGAATAGTTTTAAATATAAAATCGAATAAGAATTTCTTTTATTTCAGCTTGCCTGTTGAGCCTTGTCCTTTAAATATCACCTTCAGCTCCAGCTGATGCTGCTCTGTTGTCTGGGAGAAGAGTTCAGCCACCATTAAACTTTTCTGCACTTCCTACCCAAGGCCAGAGAATGGACTTAGTCCTATTTTATTTATTGCTTTAAATTTACTCCAGGATTTCTGTTCCTTTACTATGCCCTCATTCTTCAGCCTTAGGAAAATTAATAAATCTTCCTCTGTTCCAGTTTCCCATCTGTAAAGTCAATGTCATGGTACTACTACTTTTGTAAAATCTCTGTTATAGGATGCTTGGGGAAGTGATTTTTCCTTTGCAAGAATGGATTTTCAGGGGTTATAAAAGGTGACAGATAACCCTGAGATTATCATGACCCCAGGCCAATGTGTATTTCATGCCATGCAGAAGTTGTGATCCTGTGCTGCTTTCTCTATCAGCAGGAGAGCCTTGTTCATCTCTTCTATTTGTACAGTTTCTACACAGGGGTCCCCATCTCAGGTGGAGCTCTTGGATAAGGCTTTAATGTGAAAAAGAAGAATAATCAATACAAACCTTATTAACAGGAGGTTCCTGTTGGGGGAAGTCTTCCTCCCAGTGTATGCTAGCAGAAGGAAACTGTGTAGGATTTGTTCATTTCTTTCTTCAAAACCGTACTAAAATGGATCCCTTGCTTCAGCACCTCCTGCCCTCTGGAACAGATGTGTAGCAAGAGCTCCACATCCTTAGGATAAACTTTTCTGCCTGCTCAGATCCTTTATGAATAGTGTAGAAGAAATCAAGGCCTTGTTTTTTATCTGAGGAAATGGCACATGCTGAGTTCACAGACTCTCCCTGGCATGGTCTGAATTAGGGATGAGCTCAACGTACTAAATCTTGATGCTGGACTGAAGCATACAAGCATCAGAGAGAACTGAGACATAGGTGTTTTTTCCAGGGTCCTTCCTTGAGTACAAATGGAGGCATCAGCTCCATTTGCTTATGACCTATGTTCATATACTCAATCTTTACACCGCTACAAACTTACTTTATAGTATCAGTCATTGTTTTTGCTATGAGTGGAAAGGACAATAACAATGAATGGGAAGCTGACAATTTTTCTTCTCTCCTTACTGTGTTTCCCGTTACAGAGAATACACAATTCGAGGTCTTTTTCTGTCTGGTACACACACTGGTATTTCCTGCAGTAATACATCATTTTGCACATCTCATGGTGTGGCTTGCGTGATTGCTTTTGTGCAGTCATCTGAAAGTAGCCTTAGTTTCCCTTCATTCACAAGTGTTAGTTAAGGCTCCTTTCTCTGCCAAAGAATAGTCTAAGATTAAATAGAAAGATGTTGGGTTTTATTCCAGCTACTGAATATTAAATTTCTACTAATGAAAATAGGGATATTTTTTGCCTTTTCTGTACTTTTAAATAAGAACAGGTGAAGCAAGATAGTAACTATACTGAGATGATGTACCCATTAAAACCATTGAAACCACTGTAGAATCTTTTCTAAAGCTCAAAGTTTTTCCTTATGTATAAGAAAATACTTCAGCTAGTATCATCAGCTTGAATAAAACTAATGAGTCCTATGTCATGGCCTATTTCCTATCCTATGTCATGTGTGAATATTTACCTTTTCCTGTAGTTATGAGAAATAAAAAAAGGATAAAGGTTAGATTAGTAATTGAGATGCTGGGAATCGTTGTGCATTTTCTTATGTAACAGAAAATTAGTATGGATTTATCATCCTAAATCAGCAGAAACACTGAGAGTCTTGGATGGCTAAAGGGTATTTCAAGACTACTGTGTCTTTCAGACTACCACTGTGATCATCCCATGTATGTAGTTTTTTATCAAATTGCTTTCTCTAACTTTCTTAGAAACTTAGGAAATC